>NW_017100114.1:357187-587605 GCF_001412225.1 Nicrophorus vespilloides | reverse complement strand
GAGAAACCATCGATGATGAGGAAACCAACGATGATCAGGAAACCATCGATGATCTGGAAACTATTGATGATCAGGAAACTATCGATGATCAAGAAACTATCGATGGTCAGGAAACCATCGATGACGAGGAAACCATCGATGATGAAGAAACCATTGATGATGAGGAAACCATCAATGATACACAAGAAACCATCAATGATACGGAATATAACACCAATGATACAGAATATATTACCAATGACGCTGAATATAACATCAATGATGCAGAAACTATGCAGTTTAATAATATGATCTACGATAACGGTGAACTTGTCGGGTATACAGATGACTCCCAAGACGAATTTAAGATCAGCCCATATCAGCCGTTCGAAGATGTCGGCTATTTGAAATCAAGGATGGAGAGACAACCTGTGGCTTCTGATTTTAAGATGTGTGCCGCTTTCGCAGCTGTCAATACTAAGCACATTATTGCAGCATTGCAACCGTTCCCGGAATATTTTGATCCTCAAAACTCATATGCACAGTTCAATATGGTAAGTCAGGTTTTATGAAAATAATGTGTCCTACAATATTTTTTTTATTTTCAGCAACGCATACTAAATAGAATGCCAAGTTTTGATGAAATCGATTGGCATAGGTTGCCACGTGATCAGTACTATCTTTTAGATTGGATTGTCAATCAAGATTTAGAGAAAGAATTGCAGCACGTGACGATTGTTTGTATCATGAAAATCAGTTTATTATCTTTTCTAATTATTTTTCATTACAGGAAAGTGTCGGCAACCAGTATTTACACAGCCAGTTTGCTATATGCAAACCAGATCTGGTATTCCGCGTACACTATGCTAAGAAACGGGAATACGACTGGTTACACTCGATCATAGGAGAGAGTTTATATTTTGGTTACCATGGTACTTCTTTGAGTCACGTTCATTCTATCTTGTCCAAGGGACTGGGTGCATTTATGAACTTCAATGATGTAACGCTTGATATATTTATTTGCATTTTTCAACTATTAGTAACTTCTTCTTTTGCAGCCTAATGACATCTACTCTAATGGATTCTGGATTTGCAAGGACCTTCTGGGTGCTCGTAAGAACGCTCCGATGCAAGCGACTTGGCCACTGACCAAGACTTACAAGAGTCTCTGCATTGTTTTCGTCGTTGAAATCATTACCGAAGATGATGATAGGCCATTAGTCACTGAATATAAATGCATGCCGTTCTATAAGACCAACGATTTTAGTCACATGAGAATCAAATATCTGTTGGTCTTCTATGATAAACCAGGGGTTCAAGCGGAACTCGACGCCAAGGTGGAAATCGCTACAAGTATGCGTTACATAATCTTGTGAGTAAATAAATACTTTAGATATCAATTAAAATACTAAATATATTTCATATTTTTATAGGTAAGCACATACGACTTCAAGCAGATCTGCATATTTTCGTTTCAAATTATTATATTTAGTTAAGAAATAGCGGTCCTTTACTTAGCGAAGCCTAAATGTTGTGAGAATCGATGTTACTAATACTTAAAATAGTCGTAGTGAAAAATAGTATTAACTAAATGTCTGAAATAAACTTGATGTATTATTAAATTAAGTGAAGCTAAATACCAAATATAAACTTAATTATATAAGATAAATGTATAGAATATATATGTGTCTAAATAATTGATGTTTGTTCTTTAATCTATATAATATTAATAGTATTAAGATCAGTATTCTTAAGTCTATGTAACCTCGATTCCGCAATTTGATTACATCAACTCGAAGTATGAAAATTGAAGCTCGAATAAAGAAATTTAATATATTCAATAAGTTATAAGACCTGTAGATTCAATGTAAACAAAAGTAATTAGATAATTCCATGGAGAAAGGATTAAATCCTGTTAATTCCATGGAATTATTAGAGTTAATATATAATATTATTGGATGTTAATTAGGATATAAATTATAATGTATGTTGTGTACTAAATGTAATTTAATAATATCTGAGACAGCTTGGACCGACTATATTATGTTGTGCATTAGAATAGTAACTTTTTATGGATACTTTGCAATAAATAAACGCTTCTTAAAAATAATCATACCCTGTATAAATTCACTCACATCTATTCAACCTTTGACCTTGCTTAACGTTGTCCTCTTGATGTATTGAATTTTGCACCGAAAATAGTGCTATTTTTTTGCTGACGTCAGTGCAGGTTCATTTCGACGTTAAGCAAGGGTAACCTAGGGTTTTATTGGTTTTAAAGGTTTCTGTTATTTTCCGGAATAATATTATGACATACTTCATACAACTAGTGCATCATCGATTTTTAATTTGTACACACCCCATCTGCATACATTAGTGCAATTAGAGATCTAGATTAGAAGAGCGGGAACATTTTACAAGTATCCTAAAAAGGTTATTAGGTGTTTTTTTGTTTGCATGGTTGTTTCATAATTGTTAATATCCAATTCACCTTCAATTTTGTTTTACCGAAAATTTGTAATTGCTATTACGAGATGGATAAGGAAAGACATTAGTAAACCAAATGGAAGACGTGAATTGGGTAAAATCAATAATTTTACATGTTAATGTTTATATGTTATATCTAAACTAGTATTGCATAATTTGTGACTCCTAGATATCTATCCCAAAGGACGACCAATCCAGCTGTTCTTCATGTGGTCCGTAGAAGTCATCTGCCTCATACAATCCAGCATTTCGTTTGCTCTGTTGCTAGCCGCAACAATATATGATTTCATCAAAACCAGGTTCATCATTCTCAACCTTGTTTTCTTCTCCAATCTGGCTAATACATCCTTCGAAAACTTCTTCATTGCCGAGGTGTTTTACATTTTACTCATTTTCGATGTTTTGGAAGATCTCTTTCAGGATTAGGCTTAAGCTAAACATTATGTTATCCTTTTTAGCAATGTACTTTTAATTAATTTTAGGATCTGCGATTAGTTTTTTTCATTATCAGCTTTCGATGTTGTTGTTATCATATAATAATTTAATGTATTTCAGTGATAAGTTATCGGGTAAAATAATATAAAGTCACTAAAATACCACGAATTATGGGTAAAGAAGTTACAGTTTCTTTGGTTATTCTCTATTTTTTGTTCTTGGTAAAAAAAATTAAACGTACTTACAAGAAATCAATATATTGAAGACTCATAAACCGCAGAAGCTGTTCCTTCAGGAAATCCCAAGAACAACCACAAGCAAAATGGTAAATTGAAATTTGGTACCATACATTGTTAAATTGCCAACAAATGCATTTGGTACTAATGGAGAAAGTACGGATTGAGGAATATCAGTATTTCTAGTAGATAGCAAATTATAGCAAAAGGTAGGTAAATTTAAAGGTAGTTAAAGATACAATCTTGATAAAATTAATTAGGAAATTGAAAATGATGTGTGAGATTTACTTTTTTCGTGTTAAAATTTATGTGGAACGAAAAGGAAAACTCTTTAATAATTATTAAAACTTGAAACGTAAAAAACTTGAAGAGGACGTTATTAATAAAAAACAAATATAAAATACGTAAAATCGAATCAAATTCATTATGATTTGGATGTATGGTTTTAATAATTAAAAAAAAATAATTAGAATAATTATATAATAATTATAAGGAAATATAAATATTTACAAAAAACTAAATCGATTCAAGTGTCATGATTTAATAAATCAATACTGTGTGCTTTCCTTCACTGGAGAATACAAATATAACGTCATTCATTTCTTATACTTAAATTTCGCGTATCTTTTACAATGATTAATTAAAACGAGTTATATTTCAAATATATATAGATATAAATATAATATAAACAGTAATTATATCGTTCTAACATATTCAGAACTATTATTATTATTTTCCTTCATTTTTTCTATAAATTTTGTTGTTTTAAAGAGAATATGAATCAGTTGTTGTTTCAATAATTCATAGTTAAAAATAGATTTATTCATTTTGAAATCATTTAATGTTATTGAAAATGATGTCTTTTTTATCAGTTATTTTTGATAAATCAAAATAACATTAAATAATTACAATTTGAATAAATCTATTTTTAACTATGAAGTATTGAAACAACTACTGATTCATATTTTGTTTAAAACAACACAATTTATATTTACATATTTTCTTTAAAAACAACATAAATAATCTTAAATTAATAAAATACTTTATTTTAAGTAATACAAAAAAATGGATCATTAACTAAAAAATAATAATATTGATAATTTTCATAAATAATAGTATATTTTGTTATTGTTAAAATATGAATACATAACTTATCTTCAGTTTAGCATTTAACCTAAGGTTATCCATATAATTTTTCTTAACTATTTTTGGAATATATTACTTCAAGTACTACTATGTATACACAAATAGCATCAACAAAGTATATCTCTTATTAAACAAATCTAAAGATATTTAAGACAAATATTTTAGATAAGGCTTACAGGTCTAACGGATCACATTAAACCAGAGGTTTAGGACAAAAAAAAAAGAAACATGTTTTTTATCTCTATTGTCGCAGTAATCTAATCAGTAAGCTGGTAATGAAGTATTTTGCGAGTAAATAATAATAAAGGGAGATAAGCGATGAAACATTGGTTGTGGTTCCATGGGATATGGAGTTAGCTTGGGTCAAGCTTTAAAAAAAAAATGCGACTGTTTACACGTGCCTGTGAGTTATTGCCTGTAAAAGTACTAATTATATAACTAGGCCGAGTATAAATCCCACGGTCGATTAGGCATCAGGAGAAAGCAATGTGCTCAATTTGATTTTCTTGTTTCTTGCTCTTCTTTCCCTGCAAGAGACATTGGCCATGAACAATGGCGTAAGCGAATCGGTTTTGGCATCAGTATAAATTCTGTTGCGTGATAATTATACTTCGGTCTAGTCATATGGTCGCACATGCATGCACCCATGTATTACCTTGCATAAGTAATTCCAATGGGAAAGGAACGAAGCAGCAAAAATAAAATAAGACGAAATGAAATGAAGGAGCGAAAAAGCAAATAGAGAGTACTTTTTTTTATTCTGCTACGTGCAGCTAAACACACCCACTCGGAACAGGTTTACACTCACAAAACATTAAAATACCGAGCACCGAAACCCAGATCAGAGTTTAATCATCAACAGAGGCGACCCCGAAACTCATCCTTATCTCCGTATGCCTAATTGGACAAGCAAACAGAATTGTTAGTATTCACGAAGATCCTACTTTTCCATAACCAAGTGCATTTGTTCCAATCTAACATATTCGTACCACGATGCAATGAGCGTTTGTTGTTTAATTAACTAATTAGAATAGATCGCACATCCTTAATTTTCCATTGATTTCATGTCTGCTTCCACTCGTTTACGTGTTTATTTATTCGTGTATTTAAAAGTAGCGTGTCCTCTGCTCGCTGTGATAGTACTTTAATTTGCATCAGCTTATTTTGGTACTTGGGTCTTTGGCCTTTATGCAATGGAATAGTTTTTAGACGCAATTCGCACATTATATATAAATATATGTATACAGAATGCTACATGATTCACGCGAGACAAGATGTTTCACAAAAATAATAATAGTTGTGTCTTCTGCACCATCTGCCAAGATAACGCAATAACTTTGTTGTCAGTTCCGACACAGACGTGAAAAATAACACCTAGCATAGGAAAAAGGATTTCAAACTTTGTTTAATTGTAGCGCGCGCGACATTCCAAATATAAATGGATATGATTCACATGTTCTAGAAAAAAATCTACAATCCAATCTTCAACTGAAAACTTATATTGTAAAAGCGTTATTTTGACATAATGAAGAAATACTGTATAATCAAAATGTATTATTACTTCTTTAATCTTTTATAATTGCGTTTTGTAATAATACTATTTTTAACGTTCTAATTTAAAAATGTAATTAAATTTATTGTAAACGTTCTATGGAAAAACTCAAATTACTTAGGAATGCAAGCTTATTGTGAAGGGTCTGTATTTAGCCTGTTCTCCAAACTTTTTAAGCTTTATAATACATTACATCGATGCACTAGGTTTAAGGCCTATTTTAAGGGCAGGCTGATGATCAATGGTCACTGATATCTATGTTTTTCTATGTGAATTAATACGATTATTATTTTTTTGAACTGGTGCGCGCGGACTCGTCTCATGTGTTTCGAATCGATTCCCTTCCCGTTTCGTGACGCCAGTGTCGCTTATGTTAGTTCACTTGTGTGGTGTGTGAGTGTGCTGTCGGAATTGCGCGACGATTCTTCAACTTCAATTGCTCCTAGACACCTACGTTAAATGATTAACCTCAATAGTGTTTGTTTATTATCGCAAAGGAATTGATAACGAGTCACCTCTAGATCAGCCGAAATGAATCCCCACAAAATGGTGTTCCAGAAGGTTGAGGTGAACAGAACGGTCTGGGAGGTACCTGAAAGGTATCAGACCCTCTCAGCTGTCGGTTCTGGCGCTTATGGACAAGTCTGGTATGTGCTTTTGAAATTTTTGCACAGTCCACAGCTTCAACCCCTGATTGCGCTATATATATGCCCCTAGTTCAGCGATGGATACACATACCAACACCAAAGTAGCAATTAAAAAGTTAGCCCGTCCATTTCAATCTGCTGTCCATGCCAAACGTACATACAGGGAGCTGAAACTTTTGAAACACATGAAACATGAGAATGTTATTAGTCTACTTGATGTCTTCTACCCACACAACGACACCAATCAGGTAATCTTATCTCGGAATTGGGATTGAAACGTTTCGCGGACATGCCCGCGGCATACATTTGGAACTATTTGTTTACTGCAGGATTGCTCTGTATGAACATGAACAACCATTCTGCATGCTCAGCCAAAACAACAAACTTTACTCGGCCATTGGGGTCTTTCGCAATACACATGAATTATGCAAATTTCACCTACTTTCTCATTGCAATTGCAGAAAAATGTATGTTGCCAGCACATGACATCTATGGTAGACTGCCCATAATACATCTAGTGGGTTGCCTACCATTTTTAATTCTAAAGGATCATTAAATTGATACTAAGAACTATCATGAATCTAGATATTTACTGTTAGATTTTGATACGTTTCCTATATATTTAAGACCTATACTATAAACCAGGGGTTCCCAAACTGTGCGCCCTAAGATAGACCAATGTTTTGAATTAGGGCGCCGCGGAAAAATTCTGATATATTAAGGACGCCGCAAACCGAAAAAGTTTGGAAACCCTTGCTGTAAACGCATACTATAGTGTATATAAGGTTTATTATACTATACAATATATTGTTATTCACGATATTTCTTGTATAGATATGTAAATTTATGGTAGTAAACAAATAATACAATGGACTCACTCCACTATCAGAAGACACAACAATATCGTTGAAAATAATATACTATTTCAATATGTTTACACTATAATCCAAATAAGAAACTACAACATTTAATTGAACAATAGAAAATATTTACATCATGTACAATAATACTTTATAAACATACCATCAACAATATATTAATAAATCATGAATTATAAACAATAACATCATTTAAATGAAACACAATTCATATATATTGCTTAAGGATGTCAATTAAAATAATTTAACCACCATATTAAACTTTAAATATGAAATTTATATTAATTATGCTGGCTGTTACTGGCAGCATTATTGCTACAATACATGTAATAACAGTAATCAAATATTTGTGATATTTTAGATATATCTAGTAACTCACCTGATGGGCGCAGATTTGAACAACATCATAAGAACACAGCGACTTACTGATGATCATGTCCAGTTTTTAGTCTACCAAATTCTTAGAGGCCTTAAATACATACATTCGGCAGGCGTCATTCACCGGGTAATATCAGATGACCTAGGTCGCTGCCCAAACTAATCATATTTTTTTGCAGGACCTGAAACCGTCCAACATTGCAGTCAACGAAGATTGCGAATTGAAAATCCTGGATTTCGGTTTGGCTAGGCCTACAGAAACGGAGATGACCGGGTACGTTGCTACCAGGTGGTATAGGGCTCCAGAGATCATGTTAAACTGGATGCATTACAACCAGACCGTCGACATCTGGTCTGTCGGCTGCATCATGGCTGAACTACTTACATCCCACACTTTATTCCCCGGAACAGATCGTATCCTTCACGACAATGTGTATTTCTAATGATTTACTGTTTTTAGATGAGAATCATTCTTTTTTCCTTAATTATTTGTATAGATATACACCAACTGAATTTAATAATGGAGATTTTGGGTACTCCAGGGGAAGAATTCATGGCAAAGATAACATCGGAGAGTGTAAGCAGATAATAATTGCCACGTTAGTTCTTTTGATTAATACGTTTGGTTCTTAGGCTCGTAATTACATCAGAGCATTACCAGCAACACCTAAGAAGGATTTGAAACAGGTCTTCCAAGGAGCAAACTTGCAGGCCATCGATTTGTTGTCGAAGATGCTGGAATTGGATAGCGATAAGCGTATCACCGCCGAAAGAGCTTTAGCTCATCCTTATTTGGAACAGTATGCTGATCCAAACGATGAACCGATATCCGGGTCTTACGATCAGAGTATTGAGGACATGGAACACGCTGCTGATGAATGGAGAGGTAAGTGCTTGTACTATGCTATGACTATGTTAAATAGTAATTAAATCCTGTTTTTAGAGCTAGTTTTGGAAGAAGTCAGGTCGTTCGTACCCCAGGTTTTGGATGAAATCCAGTAGTAAATTCACACTAACACCTTAAAAATTTGTTAAAATTGTTCTTATATACGTATGTATTTATGTATACATATGAAATATATATATTTATATATATATGTATATATTTATGTTTACTATTTACAATATTTTATTAATTTTAAACTATATAGGTTATAAAAAATTATTTTCTACATAACTTATTTACACTGAATTCAAATGCTTTATTACTATGTTTTCTTTTCCATCAGTTTATTTTTCTTGATATGCATAAAAGTAATAAAGAAGAAGAAAAAAAACATATAAAATAAAAAGACTACTTTATTATTAATATTTTTTCTTGTTTTCCTTTTTGATTCTCTTTAGATACCTTTAGAAATTATAATAAGTACATAAATACATCCGCAGCGAAACATAAGATTAAAAGTAAACAATCCCATTAACTGAATAAAATGATAAAGAGGATACTTAACAAACAAAAATATAAAATAAATCATAAAACACCATAATAGTTACGGTAAAGGAACTGTGAAGCAAATTTAATTTGTTTATTCGTCTTTCAAAGGAGGTAATGTCATTGTTGAGAGGTATTGAGAAAAATCGAGAATATATTTATTAGCACAGCCTAATGCTGGATTCGAGAATTCACCTCAGGAAGGGATGTAAATCCAGCATGCAAATACAAAACAAAAATTATAATGATAGAGAGAACATGGGCTTGAAATAAATAAATTATTCGGCTGTATTTCATTTCGTTTCTTTTAGTCACATATAGTCTCTTGAGTATTTACATTAGGGATGGGTGCCGCCCGGGGCTGATACACATTTAATGGAAGATTATATTTGGAACATTCTCTACATGAATTCGTTAACATGAAGGAGATTAGTGATTAAATACTGGAATGACTAGTATCCAATTTATTTACATTTCGCCAAACCGTCTAGTAATTTCTTCCATAAATCGTACTGCTCAGCACCTTTGACCATGTGTATGCTGATCCCTCTCTGTACTGCGCAGGGTGTCAAGGATACGCGTTTGTTTAGGAATTCCGGGGCATGGACGCGCTTGATCTTCAAGCTGTTGGCGACGATGCCGGTCACGAAGACATCCTCCAACTTGAAATAAGTATGATTCAGAGCTGCGGTGTAGAGTTCCTTCGCTAAGCGAGCCGGCAGCAGATAAGCTGGACCGGTGGTGAAGTCCGGAAATACGGCGGGCTTATACTGCTGGGGCGATATATAATACTTGGATTTCTTATTCCTAATAGGCTTCCACTTTTTAGCCAGACGACCGTAGATGTTCCTCTGCTCCGGCTTGTGCTTCCCGATGAACGCCAGTAGTCGGGAGACGTTGATGAACATGTCGTCATCAGTCTTAAGTACGAACGACGCTTTTGGACAGTAGTTATCCACCCATTCCAGCATCGAAATCGTTTTCAACGTTAGGTTGTCGTAAGTGTCTATGAATTTGCCGGTGATGATGTCACCATACAAGAACTCTTCCTCCTTTATTTGGTCGATAAGCGTTTGGTTGGAAGTGGTGCCTAACATGAAGGTGATGGCCACGTCCCGTCGAGAGCCATAGTGACCCCAGGTCTGCCGGATGGCCATTCTCGAACTCTGGTGGCTGGGCGCGGAGGTGATGGCGATCAACAGCTGTAGGTTCTTTCCCAGATCTGGACAGATGTCTGAATTGAAGCCAACGTGGCCGGCCTCGTAGATGAACTCCGCCGGCACACCTCTTGTGAGGTCCTGGTGAGGTTGCTGAACCCCGGCTGGAGCCGCCTCCGACACCGTAGTTGCATTCTTCCCAGTTAGAAGGGAGGCATTATGTGTGGTTACAGCCATGGTATTTGATATATTGAGCATGACGTGAGCCTGGGGTGCCTGGGGTGCCACTATCAACTGTGGCGAAGCGTTGTACAGCACGTACACCAGCGACAGCAAGCCTATGATGAACAGTGCACATTGCAACTTGCAATTTGTAGCACATGGTATCCCCATACCTATAACATATAAGAAAACAAAATAGTCACCAAAGTACATCCACGTTCTCCACTCACCAAAAATTTTAAAATACATGACGGTTTCCAAAGATTCACTTTACTTCACTCACACAATGGAAGTGAACAATTGCTCGACGAGGTTGTCGAAACACTACTGCGCGAATTCAATAGAACACCAAGGATACCATCTACCGATAGTACAGATCTTTTTCTAATATCAACTATAACTGAATCATTGTTTTCAGGTGAGTAATTGTGATACATTGGAAACCGTCGATACAAGCAAAACACAAACAAACAAAAAAACATTCTTCAATATACAAGACCAAAAGCTTATATGACTAAGGTCACAGAGCGAAGAAGGAAAGATAACACAGAGAAAGAGTAGTAGGGGTGGAAACACCAAAGACAACAATACATATTGATAGAGAGGAATAGATCATAAACAAATAACTGATATTTCATTGCAACAACAATAAAATTTCCATGCGTAATAAAATAATAATGGAACGTACATAAATATAATTTGTTTTTTTTTTGTTTTAGGGAATATAATTTACCTCTGGGCGATATGCGGACCATCTTGTTGGGCAGATTTTTTTTGTTTATTTCTGTTTGTCTTAATTTGAGATGATTCGGAGCCGAATTGGAACTGTTCGCGTATGCAGATCACGGAATTTATGACCGGTAACCAAGCCAGCGATAGGGGGTGGCGGGGTTGTATGTTTTTTTTGTGCAGATTTCGCGTTTGGCGGCCGGCGAATCGGAGGGACCACAGATGCGCCGGCGGGGGTGGATCTGAAGGCCAATCGGGTTTCACCGCCACTCGTCCTCAACCAATCGCCACCCAACAGATAACCAATGTTGTTACGCAACAGTTGGGGGGAAATGAATAGTGGCGGCGGGCACGGTTATAAAAAGAGAGACAAAATAAATAACAAAAAACGGAACGAAAAAGGCGAGAGCGAATATTAACGGACCGATGGTACATTAAAAGAAAACAGCGAAGTGCGAGAGATGTGCGAATGGAATGTTTCGAAAACGCAAATTAAACCCATTGTTTACAGGCGTAGCAGGTTCGAATGTGTTTCCCGTACGTCGTTTGTAATTCCTGACGTCATTTGCATATGCACAATATTTTTTCATCCACAAAAACGCAGCAACAATTTCCCAGAACGCCGCCTCCATCGTTCCCATTTTCAATCTAGAGGGGAAATATGAACAGGATGAAAATAAGGATCTCAATTCGAATCCAGATGCATTCTCTATTTTTTTTTCGTACACGCCTCCCACGCAAACCAACCACAACAAACAACCCTCTCTAAAACAAAACAAACGCGTACACTACTGCACTTGATATCCACTGTTGCAAACACCCTCCAGCGCTTCCATGCAATTTTTCGATTTCCGTAAACCCCCAAATTTAATTAACATCAAACAACCGAATTATATAATTACTTCTCTAATTGGTACATCAACGCAGCAATGTTTTACGTTATATGCATTTAATATTACTATTGTATGAAAACCGCATTTGAGCCTGCAAAATAAACAGTAATATTACGTAATATAATGTACATAAATTGCGAGAAAAGAAACTAAAATTGTCAAGAAATTAAAACAAAAAAAGTTTGTTAAAATTTTGAATAGCTCATAATTATCTTGAATTCAAAGCGAGCTGCGCCACTCGGATATTTATTTAGTATTTCTTATAAAATATACTGACCTAGGTAACAAGAATTTCGGTTATCTTCTTGTATTCAAATTGCGGCATTGATAACAACGGAAATAGTAAACCGAATAAGAAACGCGCTGGACTAACGATCCGAACAAGTGGTTCTTAACCTTGCTGGAGCCACGACCCTGATTCAACTAATGGATTTTCAGTCTCGCAATCGACGCCGAAGCGTATTTTCCTTCGCTTATATCACACGTACATCTTTTCCTGCATTCATTTGCAAATAAATGCAGACGCATCCCAGACCTATGACCAAAACTGCACACACACACGTGTTTTTATTTTATTGATTGATTCGTCGGTGGCGCTCGGCCCATTTACGCAAAAAATATTTGTTGCACAATCGAAATTGTCTCCGCACCATTGGAACGGTAACGTAATGCAATCCCTATCTCCGGTTGCGTAAGACCGCGAGTCCATCGACTGCTTGTATATTGGTTTTCATTGGATTTCATTTAGCACACGGCTATTATTAAACAATTGTTAAATGCAAGTACGTTTAATGGAGTTGTTTTTTTATTATTTCCGTAAAGAATAGGCATTGCTGATGTCATGTTGCACCGAAGTATCATTGATGGTCTTGATATCGCCTTCAACGATTGCAGCGATGATTTTACATCGAAAGAAACAAAAAAAAACATGTATTTTTTCAAGGCACTACGTTAGGAGAATAGAATATTTTCGTAGGATTTTCTCAGCTATGACGAATCATTTTAATACCAGCTTAGGTGCACGCAGGCAATATTTGTTTTAATGACATCATGGAAGGTTTTGCACTAATTATTAATTTGGTTAATGCACTTCGGGAGCAATTTCTAATTTTTAATTGAAGCAATTTCTTATTCAGTCTGCCGAACTGTAAAATATAATTATTAACATCTTAATATCAATTTGATTCAACGTAGGATTATTTAGTCATCGATTTATTTTAAGTCAAATGATGAATAATTACATTTTGCATTACAGACAATGCAAATAGAAAATACAATAGATTTTGTTACAAGGTTTATAATTGCTAGGAGTATTTGTTCACACTATTACTGAAAGATCATTATATTATGATGAAGTACTTCTAAACTCACCTAAATAAATGTAATTTAAACTGAACACATTAGAAATACACGAGGTATCAAAGTAATTATTAAAATCTTTCACCATGTGAAATGTTCACTTCTAAATTTATTTAAACTGCACATTATGAAAGAACATGATGGACCGGACTAATGATTATAAAATCCCATCATCGTGTTAATGGAGTCTATTGGTACCTGTTTCTTGGAGGACAGCAAAACAGCAATGAACTAGCCATCAAACAAAGCAGAAGAAAAACAATGGCATCGATAAAATTATAAATTTATCATCCTCCAACCAACTCGGTATGGTAATTTTATTATTATCGACAAAAACAAAATAGATAAAAAGCGAAATTAATTGATTTGTTTACGAGGGAGATACCAAGCACGTTATATATACATACATATATATTTATATAGAGGACAGTCGGATGCATCCAGTTTGTGGTTGCATTCTGCAAAACAGGAAAAGCGATGCAGTTCATCTGAAAATAGCATCTGTTTTCAGCGAATTTGTAGCGTTGTAATTTAAATCGAAAGTAATCAGACACCTCGAGTCAATCAATATTTACCCAGTCCCCCAATAATGATTACGAATGTCTGATCTTCCTGCTAATATTTATCCCGGGATGTCTGGAGCGTCAGTTATCGTTGGATACAAAAGTTCTCTTAAAATTATTTACTTCGTAACTGCTATTTGATAATCGATACTTAGTTCGCGTTGAAACCACACTCGGTATTATTAGACTGAAACTTTAGATATTTGCTAACAGTATATCGGAAACGTTGAAACTAATTATTCACCCACTTCCAATTCGTGCAATATACGCATAAAGATAAGACAATCAATAAGTAATAAATAAGTATAATCATTTTTTTTATCACTTATCATTTTAATTAATTAAAAAAATAGTCTTATTTGAATCGGAAATAACATATTTTAATCATATTAATATCATGTATTACGCAATTTTGGGACCTTGATGTATTGAAGGTTAGGAAACAATTACAATTCTATATAGATTGGTGCAATTAAAAAAAAAACTTTGTGCTACAATAAAAGTTACAAAATTATACCTGATTCTAATTTTGCACAGTTGATATTTTTTTTAATACTTTCTTATTTCTACTTTTTTAAACGAATATGTTTTGTTGCTTACATTTTTAAATACAGTAAAACCTCACTTAACGAGCAAAATGAAATGTAAGAAAAATGACGCATAACGAGTGATGATGAGAAGAGAAGTCCCGGATCGCACGTCTATTACATCACTTTTAAAACTTGTTTACACATGTTATGTGTATTTTTGAATATGTTTCACTCTACGAGTAAAAATCCGGCAATTTTGGAACGGATTAAATTCGTTAAGCGAGGTTCCACTGTATTGTTTATTTCTATAAAATATAAATAAATAAAAACGAAATTATGTCTTTTTTTACACGGCGGTCCTTGGAACATATCCACCGTGCAAAAAAAGAATCAGGTATAAAGCGTTAAAATTGATGGTTATCAATCATTATATATGCACCAACCAACCCAATATTAGTCGTTTCGAGGAAAACGATTATATAACAAATTCAACCCAAAATTGGTACAGTCATTCAAAAATAATTATAGATTCCTTTTCAACACAACAACATTTGATCCATTATCATTCATAAACATTTCAATTTGTTTATTTACATTTTCGTGTGTGGAAAACCACTCTACTTCAAAGAATTTATCACAGCTTGGATAATACGCAATTGAAATGTTTCGTAGAATAAAATGAAGGTAAAGCATTCACTGTTGTGGCAACAAATCGCATTTAATTAAACAAAATGTACTCATTTTCATACAATTTCAAGAAATTTTGTAACCTGTATTATTTAACAATCCTGACACACATTTCAATGTTTATGGATCCAATTATAACTTGCCAAAGTAAACATCTAATCCGTAGCAATGAATATTGAATAAGCTTAGGTAATTTGAAATAATATAAATGTTGAAGTTTTCATTTTATAATTGGGATTTTTAAGCTAAAACCACAATTGTGTATGATTAAAAGTTGTATAAAACATAAGCAACTAAAAAAATACCAAATTTCGATTTGTTTATCGGTATATTTAGTATTGGATTCGATAAGCGACTGTTAAATAAATAAATAGCCTTACAGACATGATTCACTGATGAGCTAATTGGTTTGGAAAAAACGTGGTGGCAGACAACATAAGCGCAACGAATATAAAAAACAAAACTAAATATATTTATATAAAACACTTGCCTTTGGCGGATCCCATACTACTCTAAAGCATGGGTTTCAACGGTAGTTAGATACAAAGCCAAAATCATAAATTCCGGGCCGCTCATTGGGCGATACTTGCGCTTGCTTCGAGATAGCTGATTCGTATCAACGGAACAGAACTAGTTATAACATTCATTCTCGATGTAAAATCATCAAAACTGTTATAAACAACATATATGACAATGACACATTAGTCTCGAAAATTACATTTAAAAGGAGCAAATAATATATTGTAATTGCATGGAAGAGAATTGCATGTAATTGCTGCGCTTAATAAACTGTTGACATTGAATTTTCTATAAAGTATAAAAAATACGCCAAATGCGATGGAAAACGTATATAATGAGTAATAAAAAAAAATAAGCACCAACATGTGTATTGATATTTCCACGTCAAATCTATTCAATTGATTGTGCGTTATCACCAGTAGCGAAACCTACAATCGTAAAAATATTATTTATATCCATTGATTAGCTAAGATGGTTAAAGGCCCCATGAATATCTAGCTAGTAAATGAAATTGTCCACAACCGTAACCTTGTAGTAGCTGTATTTTTGTTTAATTGTATGCAAAAACATTCCCATATCTAGAACGTACACGACATTTCTCGTCTAACGAACTTTCATTATCAATAATTTTACAAGTAATGCAAATACACAATTTGTAGTATTTGTATATTTTTTTTTGCAATTGCTTAACTCAATTAAAAAGAAATAATTCATTTGAATCATGGTATGATCTTATCTAAGAAACTTAACCAGATAAATAAGCCTTTAATTCGAGTTAATTAGATTACACTCTTTGTTTTTTTCCTAAAATTACGGCCTTTAATCCAACAATTGGACGTTACGAAAACTATACTTAAATATCAATAAAAGTATATTATCAGCGGATTATAAACAATACCATGTTTTTGCTATTTTGTTATTTTGTAACGTGCTGTTCTAGTTCAACCGTGAATGTAAAAAGACAATGGAAAAGGTTATTATTTACATCCAAATATTAACGTGACATTCTTGTAATAGAAAAAAAAAGTTACGCTTCTTGTATATTTTGAAATCTCTCAACATTAGATAATCAATAAATTTGAAAGGTTATTTAGTTTTTTGAAACCGAATTCGAATTAATCATAACAAATTTTTTGATTAAAAAATCGCATATTTACTTAAAATCAATAGTCTAAATAAAATACAATTAGTATTATTATATAATTTTCTATCGATTAAACAATGTTGACTCATTTTTTTTTTCTTCTCTCAAATATTACAATAAACATGTTTATCGTTTAAACTAATTTATATCTTGTTTAAGAACAAACAAAAATGTTTTATCTTTAAATTATAACCAGCTTTATAAAAGAGTAAGTGAATTAAACGGTAGTAAAAACGAACGTAAATTTTTCCTATGCAAAAAAAGCACTAAATAATTGAATCACTCGTGCTGATATTTATTGGACACGAATTATGACAATTAAAAAAAACTAAAGCTAATTAGGCGCTGACGGCTCAATACGTACATTTGAAACAACATATCAATAAATATCAAACAAAAGACTCGAATGTAAAATCGAATTATCAATTGTTTCAAAACGCGAAAAAGCAAATTGGATTACGTATTTGTTTTTTTTATTTATTGAATAATACAGTTTTTTTTTTACAATTTTTTTCTCCTTTATTTATTCGGGTATAAAACTGTACTAACTGTAAATGAATTTTAATATTTTCCTCTTCTTGGATTGTTATTTTAACAATTTCGAATACAAACGTTGTTTTACTTTCCTAAGTTCTTATAATAACAATCAAATCATTTTGTTATTATATTTTAATGAATATTTTCGCAATTTTTAGTAATTAGCAGTAATTTTGGTAATTGTATTTACTAGAAACTTTCTCTCTTATAAACGTGTATATTATGTGAATCCATAAACACTTGTTAAGTTCTATAAGAGTGTGATTCTAACTTTGCAAATTATTAATTTGTTTCAAAGTTCTTTGCAATATTGTAAATTATTTATTATTGGAGCTTAGATTAAGATATTTAAATAGCTACTTATATAATTATGACTTGTTTGCATCATTACTTCATATTTTGCAAATATAAATGTAAATCAATATGAAATAACTATTGTTTTAAATTAATATTATTTCCTATTTGATAAATGAAATTTTGTCTATATGAATTGAGTTTTAATGAACATCAGAGTAATGATTCCACTAAAAATGTGTATTGAACAAATGGAGTTTACAATCAACATTTGCACAGCAAAATAAATAAATTGCAAATGGTAATTGCAAGTGCAGTATTTCAATTATGATTTAGTTCAGTGTTTATTTGTTCATATATTCAGACACACACACACTCTGTTTGATCTCAAAAAGGACTCCGTAAGTAGATATAATGAATTTTTATTTAAAAAAAAAACTCACCAAATTTATGTAGTAAAATAATAAAACAATTTCTCTTCGATGGGCCCTTGGGACATCTCGTATGCCTAAAACAAGTGGTGATCAGTAAATAACAATTCACTAGCATCAGTCGAGGTAACATGGTGGTGTGCTCCCAGTTTCAGCATAATGCTTCACTGACCAGTGTTATAGGTGAAGATGCTTTCCAGTGGTGTGAGTTAGTAGATAGTGAACTGGGAATGATGGGTGAACTGTATACAGAGCTTCGATGTAGCTGGCTTCATGGGTGAAACCGCCCCCTCAAATGCTGAGGCTTCTATTATTGTGTCTGTGATAATAAGAAAGATCAACTAAGAAGGTAACATGTGTCCATTTACAATAAATAAAGATTAACCTTGAGCTAGAATTATGTAGCAAGTTAATGGCAAGAGGAAAAAGTAAAAAAAAATAGAATAGAAATAAAAGTGAAGCAAATGAGATGAAGTGTATGTGTGTAGTTATGTATGTGCATGCATAGAGAATGAAGGGAAAATAACTGGGTGGAATATAGAAAAAAAAAGGGGGAAAACTAGAACTGGATGGATTGTAAGTGGATGGTAATTACAAGAAAATGCACTTTCTATGTGGGAACTGGGATGTGAGTACGTTGTATATCAATTGTGAGAGGGAAAGAGAGAAAAACGTAATGAAATAGAGAGGCAGGAAGAGATGATTTTTGGTTAATTGCAAGTACCTCTCAGCTGTGTCTTACCTTTTGGCAGTTTTAATGAATTATTTATGTCTCATTGAATATCTTCTCGTGCGCCAGCATTTTAGACCATGCCATAACCCGGGGTTTTATGAAAATAAACCAGTTATGCGACCACACAACAGAACCCAAGACCATACACTCAAATAATGTGAAACCAACAACCAGACAACCAACGAAGCCCCCACTTGCGGCCGAGTTTACACAACAGTATAAAAGCTACACGCTCTTTCAACATTCCAATCAATGCGCAAATCTACAATTCTTCAAAAAGAAAAGAACAGAGAAAGACGCACACACACACATCTCACACACACCCATCATTGCCACCAAACGGAAGGACACGCAGCCAGAAACACACTGATCCTTTTTTTCGTTATATCCTTCTTTCTACTATACTATATATACTCCTTTTTATACCACTTTCAGGATCAATTAATTGCAGTGAGAATTAAAATCGATTAAAAAAAAATAAATTGCACATTAAAAACGAATTTCTTAAGTCATTGATCCTTATACTTCATGTAGTAATACGGTATATAAATTTATTTTAATATAAAAATTACATTTTGTATACTGCATACCTTAGTCAAGTTTATATAGCAATCATTTTAAATAATAATAATAAATTTAATATAAAAGCCATTAAGGATAAGTCAACACTCTTAAATAATTGAGATTTTTAACTATACTTTTGCTAATAAAATATTGATTAAAAAATTACATATCTTATATTTATCGATCAAAAACAAACTTCATAAAATTAACAAAAATCTATAATTTATCAATTAACTCTTAATTTGTCTGTGTAGTTTATAAAACTATTTGTTTGCACTACGATTTCATTTTCTAAATATGAAGGTAATGCTGTTCAATTCCATATATTGCGAATTGTGTAATTGCCACTTCAAGACCAAACTGCGATTGCCTCACCAAAGTGCCTTGACTTTGTTGCGACAAAAGTGCATCCTTCGGAGAACGCTATTATCAAATGTTTATCATAAATATTTACATTGCGCAGCGCCTTTTCTTATACAATTGCATCCAATTGTTCGCAATCAATGCATCGAATTGGCGATAATTGATCATTTGCAACTGGTTATTGACGTTCACAGCAACAATTGCTTCGAAACAGATTAATCGAAACGAATTGGGTAAGTTCATCATCTCGCTAAATACACGATACTAATAAAAATGAGTAAACTAAAAATAATTGCCTTTAATATCGCATAACAAATTATGAATCACATGAATGTTATAATTTGTTGTAAATTACATTCTATGTTTTTATCTTTATTTTATTATTGCTGTAAACTAAAACTAATATTGTTTCCATTTAAATACGTAAATTAGAAATAACAATGGTAAATGATTTATTCATGGCCATTTAGTTTTAATTTCCATATGCAAATGAACGTTTAGAAAGTAATTTACAAAAAAAATTTCAACTAACGATTAATTCAAAATAATATTAGTATTGATTTGTTCAAATTAGTTCATGGTTTTGAAACAGTACACTATAAACTTTGAAACTGGAATGAATCATTCATAAGGACATAATAGCTCAATGAATGCATCTACTAATTGTATAATGAGACTTATTACTTAATTATTACGTAATTTAAATGCTAAACGAGCAAAAAGTATCGCTGAAAAAAAGCGAAATCTATTCCTTCAGAGTAACCGAATGGTTCCAAATGACCCAGGAATTTTATCCGGAAACCGAAAGATTACTAGGCTTCATATTGTGATACTGTTTATCAATCGGAGCGTTCCAGGAAGAGGAACTTCATGTATGCCGTTAACAAGCAACGAATTCTCGATCTTTCTCTCTTATGTTTTTTCTCGATCTCTATTTTTTTTATTCTTTCTCTACTTTTTGTATTAAATTTGTACGTAACCAACGGACACACTTTCGTTGATTGCATAATGTAAGCGAACGTATTATGCCGTCGCTTTACCAAAAATAGTGATTCCACGAGGGGGACTCTTCGTGACTGCAATAAACAAAAGACCAATAATCCTCGGTTACGTGACACATTTGAATTTCTAGCGAATGCCGTCAACGGTTTTTCCTTTGTAATATTGCTATTTCTCTCGTTTTCTTACCGGCATTCAGAGATAAATAAAAAAAAATATTTATAGGAAATAATGGCTCGCCGATATCATTGTTTATTTCCGATATAAGGTAACGCGATTATATCATATCAGCTGCCTTTATGTAATTGCAAATTGGAACTTACTCTGAACTTCTATAGTGCCATTGTATTTAAATTCCGTCAATCAGCTCTAGATGTCTCAATCAAGGACACTTTTACAACATATAAAAATAACACTAATGCTTATCAAAATTTGTTAAAACTTCTAAAAATGGTTTTCATTATTTAAAGAAAAAAAAGTAGGTCTTTTGCATAAGAGTTTCCTGTTTTTATTTAATTTATGCCCGTTACTGGTATAATGGATACACGCCTTGTCGCATACAAATTAGGTAATCTATAAATTGATTCGTAATATTCAATTATTAAATCTACGTTCGTATACGGTTCCTGGGCATCCTGTATAAGTAACGAAGAAATGAGTGGTAGCTTGATTACAAGGCGATTTGTTTTTAGTTTAAGGTAAACTAAGATGTTGGCATAGTAATTGCAATGAAAACATGATATATTGTAGTCGAATCCTTATTAAAATTCAATGAAATCAATAATGCTTTCATTATTATCTCTACAATAGCTCTGTCCTATTATTCTCTTTAATAGTTTATAGGTAGGCTCTTATTACATAAGAAATTGCTGGAAAAGAAAGTATTGCAAAATTAATAATTTAGCAATGTAAGAAAGTTCCCTTTATGTCTTCTGATTAAAGAGCATTATTGCATATAGGTTTATTTCTTGGAAACAATTTTAGCATTGGCTCAATTCGACCCTGAGCTCGTTATAATTAGACCTAATCTCATCTAAACCAAGTTCACATAGCTGCAAGCATAATTGAATTAAGATGATCCAATTAAGCTGCAGTTATTTCCAGATAGGTGGAAGTTTGCACGCGTAACGGCATTAAATACCGATCTCGAAGCTACGGGAAGAGGTAAGAATTTAACAATTCGCTTACAAGAACATCGGTGGCTCCATCTTCCGAAGCTATGTACGAACTTGCTGACATTTGGTGTCAACAAATTAGTCTTTTATTAAGTCTATTTAATAATCAGCTTGACAAAGTGAAATAAACTAATTTGCATTCCGCTTTCTAATTCGCGTTTCGAGTGCAAAACCAAAAATTATACAATACCAAATCAGAGAGAGTGTAAAGAGCACAGGAAGACTGCAGTGCTCCAACCTCCTTCGGCTGTGTCAAGCTGATATTGAAAACATTGTTTATGTAAATAATCTGTTGTGTTTTTGTTCCAGTAAACATTTGTATTGTTGTGCAGGCTGATTCTCGGATGGCGTCATGATACTATACTGGTATATGCATTGGTTTTGGATAACAATCACAGTGAACATTATATGTGAGTAATGTTGTCCCCTCTTGTCCATAGATAATTGCTTATTGCTTTTTTTTTCGGTTTTTGTTCTAGACTGTGCTTGTGATGATGTAGTGGCCACCACTGCAGCACTGCAGACATCAGGCAGTGAAAATGGCAAAGCAGTGACAGAGAATCCGGCCACACAACCTGCCAGAAATTACACTCAACAAGATTTATCTGTGATACAACCAAATAATAGTCTGCAACAGAACTTCACATATCTGAATGTGACAGATGTGGGCTTCGAAGTGGGCAATAGTAGTAATGAAACAGTGATAGTAACTTCAGAGAGAATTGGCATTGAGCTGACTGAGACAACTGGAACTCTGACTGGAGCTGGAATCACAGGCATCACTTTGGGCTGTGTAACTCTTGTTGGGCTGATCCTATTGATTTCGTTTCTTCTGTACAGAAACAGAGGCCTAAACAGGCCCCAGGTACTTAGTGACCGCAGCAGTAATCTTGATTCCAGTGGATATATTGATGACAATTCAGTTCGAGTAAGAATTATAATCAAATTTATTCTCTACCATAGGTTTCTACATTATAAGCTCTTTTTTTATATTACAAAATTTGATTCTTTTGATAAAACAAATTTAAAAAGTCATTAATAAGTGAATTTGTAATTTCTTAAAAAAAAAACATTTTTAACACATAAAAGTTGCAATAAAATGGAATATCACAGCATATAGAATTTCTTCTGCTTTCTGAGGCAGATAAAGTTGGGGTTTTTTATCTTAGGATATTTTAATTCACAATTTTATTTTTCATTATTCAAAGATAATAAATATTTGGAAATGTAACATATAAAAAACTAAAGAGTAATTGCATTTCCACCTGTAATTTAAAATTTTTACTATGAAACTAATCAAGATTATCGAGATTTTTGAATGTGTTATTATATTTAATTGTAGTTATATTGATTGAAAATCGAAGATGTTAATTTAATAATTTTTTGTTGTAGGATAATTCGGAGGAGATGTATAGCTTAGATAACGATTCATTTTTGAACAGTTTGGAAGCAATGACCATTCAAAACTACTGGACGGACACGGTGAAACACACCAAGTTGTAAATATCCAAAGGCTAATTTCTATACATTCTTCAGTATATAAAGCTTTAACATTTTAAGTATTTCCTTCCACCTTCACCCTTAGAAAATACTTTCATTAGTATTAGTACATGGACTTAATTTTTAATTTAGCAACTGTGATGCATATCATAATTAACTACATTATATATAATACATAAATATTTTTTTTATGATTTCGAATCTATTTTTAAATGAGTATATTAATATAAATTATTAGTACTTAGTTCGTATCATCGGCGATTGCAGGTCGTGCAACTTCGGGACATCTCTACAATAGCAATAATTCACAAGACGGGAGATGCTTTGGATTATCGACCTGCAATCGCTACAACTTATGATTGAAATCCATTTCACTTACAAACATAATAGTACAAATCACTTTTGTGTAGAAAACATTTGTGACCCAATAGCGATTTTGCTATTGTTTCATGAAAACTCTGAGGTTGTAAATGACACACATCAGCAATATACACGTTAACAACAATTTGCCTAACATATATATATGCATATGATGAAAGTTTAATTTTGCTTCGTCCCATAATTACTTCCAAACGCAGGTTCTGTTTATATTTCTGATCTGATCCTTGTTTTTTTTTCCTATATTGCTCATCGTTCAAGCGCCTAAGAAGCAACATTAAATTTGCGTTATGTAATTATTTTTGTTTTCTGATTAATCATTATAATTGTTCGTTTCTCTATAATTTCTTTTTTTGTTTATTTTCTTTTCTTTCTTTTTTTTTTCTGATTAAAGTCGAGCAAATTCTGTTCATTGATTTCCGTAGTGAAACGAGAAGCGATTAATCATAGAATATTCATTCCATGGGGCCAAAAATACAAACTCAACACATTCCAAAATGGATTCCAATACAATCCGGAGGGAGGTTGTAGGAGCAATGAACCCAATTAGTAAAATACTGAATAATAATAATAATAATTGTCTGTTGTGAATTCTATTCTCCCATATCTGTTAACGTGCAATAACATTGAGATTGTATATAAATGTAGTAACTGTAAAAATAGGAAGCAAATAAAAATAGTTTTGTATGAGATCAAATGTTTATTTTTCCTATAACGATTTTCATTGTTATCAATGTTTTACATAAGATAATAACTAGAATACAGTTGAACCTCGCTTAACGAGTTTAATCCGTTCCAAAATTTCCGAATATTTACTCATATAGTGAAACATATTAAAAAATGCACATAATATGTGTACACAAGTTTTAAAAATTTTGTAGCAGACTTCCCTTCTCATCGTCACTCTTTATACAAAAAGTCGCTCGTTAAACGAGTAATTTTTCTTACAATTAATTTTGCTCGTTAAGCGAGGTTCCACTGTATATCTATTTTTTTAATACTCTGTAAATATTCTGTTAGTAGTAATCATATTATATTTATTCAATAAATTATTTTTTATGATTTCCATCCAGAAGGACTATTTTCTAATTAAACCAGAAATTATATAATAAGTCAAATCATTTTCCACTTGTTATGTAAAACTGAAAATGTAATTAGAATAGTATTTTCCAAAAGAAAATATTTGAAAAAAATATACCACAAAATTAATCATTTTAATTAATGTATTTGGTTTACATATAATTACCATGCGTAATTAGATAACACCATTAGCGTTTTACATAAAAAGAATTTCGTGAAAAAATCATCATATCTCAGTCAATAATTAACAACCGTGGATTCAAATGTTGAACAATTGAAAAATATACCACAAAATTAGTAATTTTAATTAATGTATTTGGTTTACATATAATTACCATGCGTAATTAGCACCATTAGCGTTTTAGATAAAAAAAAATCGTAAAAAAATATTAAAAAAACATCATATCTCAGTCAATAATTAACAACTGTGGATTCAAAAGTTGAGCAATAGAAAATTTCTTGTTACGTATTCATAAATTTAAAAATTAGAATAATGTTTTCAAATAATCTTGTTTTTTAAGAAAATCTCGGTTATTAATTAGTTCAAACTTTTTTATCTAATTTATTTATTATATGATTTAAAGCTTTTGAAGCAATGAAAATATTCATTCCATGGGGTCAAAAATACAAACTCAACACATTCCAAAATGGATTACAATCAGGAGGGAAGTTGTCGGAGCAATTAACCCAATTAGAAAAATACTGAATAATAATTGTCTGTTAATTTTAATGAATGTATTTCATTTCCATATACGTACCATGTATGCAATATAGAGCAATTAGATAAAACTATTCGCGTTTTACCTAAAATTGTTTCATGTAAGTATTTATAAGTCATATAAAAAGTTTGACAGTCTTCAAGCTAATTTATAAATTTCAATAATCTTTTCAATGTCAATAATGTTTTTGAAAAATATCGATTTTTTTACACATGAACACATAAAAAACTTCATTTATTAATTAGTTTAACCTTATTAATCATTTAAATAATTTTTAACAATATATATATAACTTATATATTATACTATTAAAAGCTTTAATTGTTTTTCCTTTAACGATATATTTTTCTTTGTTATTACTATTAAATTTGCTAAGATTATAATTCATATTTTAAAGACGAAATTTTTGTTAATACTTTAATTATAGTTGTTTGTTGATGTTAATTCTGATATTGCTTTTTAAAAATTGTTACCATATCAAATTGGCTGAAACTATATAAGTCATTGTTGGTTTATATTATTGTTAAAACTTGTTGAATCTTCTTTGTAGAAGAAAGTAGGTAGGAGGTAATCCTTGTTATGTAGTGAGTGTTAGTGTGGTTGCAGAAGTTGTCGGCAAAACGTGGTGGATGCGTGCGTTTGTTGCGCGGTTTGAATAAGGATCGCCCTTGCGCGCTCTGCTATATTAAGGGTTGCGAAGGGGAAAATCTGTATCAATTTTCCCTACTGACACAAATACCAGAATTTAGGTCGAGCTGGAAGTGTTAGCACTAGCAGTGTCTTGAGGAAGAAGTAAGTAAGGCTGCACCAGGGTTTTGCATTCTCCCTCAACCAGGTCTCCTCTCCCGATGGAGTATTTTTGTTTTTCGACGTTATATAAGATCCTGAAATATTTATTTTCCGTGTGCGTAGGGTGGAATTTCAGAGGTGCCGGCAGCGAGGAGTCAGTCTGAATCATTCGCCGACGAAATCATTCATACTTATTCATAAAGTTGATCGACTTGTGCGTTCACCGTCCACGACCGACCGAAACCAGAATGTTCGCCCTTTGGTACTCTACCCTCTCCTGGAGAGAATACAGGTGAGTGAGAGCTTAGTGAAAGACACCCTTAGCAGAACGATATAGCAGAACTATTCGTTATTTCCAAGTAGAATTGGCCAGAACGGCACAGGCAGCGTCCTGGCTGGATGCCCGTCCCGACGCCCAGTTTTATTTTCGTCCTCCGTGATTATATTATCCAATTTAAAATTTCGATGGCCTGTGTGTTCCTGCTTGTGTTTCCCCCCTGTGCATCTGCCAAGCAGAAGTCGGCAGAAGATCGCATTCTATAATTAAAACGCACTCCCGTCTGCTTACAGACAGTAATTTTCGCGTTTTCGTTTCGCGCAAAAATGAAAACTTACGCAATCGCGAGAAATATAATCAATTCTGCCAACCTAGTTGCGCGACCGCCATCTGTGATCAGCTCGCACTCTAAAAAACCAACAATAAATAATTTCGATGCCAATAGTTCGCCTTGCCAAAATGATATAACACTTACCTAGGACCGCATCTGTTTGCCGGCGTTATAAATACATTCGGAAAATTTTCACCGCGGAAACGACACACGTTTTTTGGCTTTCCATCAGATTCCGCAAACTCTACAAAATGTACATTTGGGAATCCTCCATTTCCTTACATACGATTTATCTCTTTCCTCAGGAGACTTTCTAGAACGATATCCTATTTGATTTTTTTTATCGGAACTGCATTTTCGCCCAAGGACGAAACACTCCATTCGATAACATGTGTCACCATACTGTTTTAGTTATCAAATATTGATGTATCAATAAAATTGACTTTTTTTAGATTTCCTGATTGCATAGCAGAAATCGTTTATTGAAGGATGTTTATTCATTGGAATACGAATCGCCAGTAGCTTTACACACGAACAATATAAGCAATCTATTTTAAAATCCAATAAAAATTGCACTATTAAGATGGAAATCCAATTAGTTTTCTTTTGATGACTATTTAATAGTTAAACCAAAGTTAACTACTAACTACAACAATTACATTTATTTACTTTTGAGCCACAAATCTATATAGTTGTCCCTATCTTAAAATAAGCTTTAGTAATCTTTAGGCGTCAAGCGGCAAATTGGCTAATGAAACTTAGCTTGTAAAATTTAAAATAATGATTTATTTATACAAATTACATAATTTTCAAATTATTGTAAAAAATGCAAAATCAATGATTATGATAATAAAATAATGCATTTATTTGCCCATGTAAAAAAATTGTCAGTTTCAAATTTATAAATGTAAATAATCTAATTAGAATAATGTTTTTGAAAAAAACACTTGAAATAACCTCAGTTATTACAATTGATTATATATAAGAAATTTTCAAATTATTGTAAAAATTGCAAAATCGATGATTATGGTAATACATTTAAAATAATGCATTTATTTGTTGAATCAAATTTATTATAATGAATCAAAGTTTTATTGTTGTGTAATAAGGACTACGGATAATTTTATATGTGCAAATTTAGAATAATGTCTTTACTTTTTATTTACGTAATTCGCGAGAATCAACAATGACACAACGAAATGTAAATATGCTAATTGTAGCTGATCCCTTGAGGCATAAGCTGTGATAAATGTATAAATGTAATTGTGCAAATAGTTAATTTAATAGTTAATGCAAGCAAACAAACGTTGAAGATTTTTTTAGTAACTTCATTTAAATTATTATAAAATTAATTTCAAGAATAATATTATTAAATACATTTGTTATCTGTAAATACACACTTCAAATGACTAATTTTGAGATACTCAGTACTATATTTGTATTTATTACATTTTATACTCAATTTAGATATTGATTATTAATATACATACAATTACGCTTAATCGGGACACATCGGGACTAGTACATTTGTCCCGATTAAGGGGTTGGTCCAATTATATGAATTTCCATTTAATCGGTTTTGTTTCCGTTCTTTAGGATTTGTCCCTAATATACGGCTGTCTCGATTAAGCGGAATCGACTGTATTTATAGATAATTTGAATACAAATTATTAATTTATTTATTAAATTGAACATTCTAGGATTTAAAGGTTTTGCAGAAATTCTTTACTTGAAATTGTAAAAGTATTTTGTAAGAAAATAATCAATTAATATTTTGTTATGAAATGTATTTTTCGATAATTTTATATTCAAAATTGTTGTGTCAAAACTAAGTTTTAACAAAGTTCGAAAAGGAAAACGTGTAAGATTCTTTCAATTTGATAACAGGCCCACATAATTTCGTGCGAAGCAACAATGCAACAAACGGAAACGGCGTCCTTTTATTAACGTTTTTTTTGTCTCTTTTTAAAAGTGTGCATTTAGCGTCTAATCGTAAATTGACATTGGCCCGACCTTGCTCATCATTTTCGTCAATTTCCACCGTTTCCGCCCGAATTTAACGAACGCTCGCTCAGTTCTTGCGCAACAACACACCGATTTCATTCATACGAAGAATCGAATACGACGAATCGCACCGTAAACGATCGTGCGAATATTGTCTACGTGATTACACCTGCAATTGCATAATACCGGCGTAGGTGGTATACGTGACAAGTTGCACTGGTGTAGTCGAAAATTCCGCAGATAAGCGGAAATTTTCTAGACACATCGGCTGATCCCACATGATTACACACCTTATCAATTCAATAAGACTGCTGACTAATTTTCGACACCTCTGAGCCTTTGAATCGAAAAAAAAATCACCGGATCCCATAACGGACGTGCAGGAACTGAGCAGCAGGATTTTTTTTTTATATATATATATAATATTTTTTTGTATTTGCGCTTCCTGACACCTGAGAGCCTCAGGGAGCGCCCAAAATACTTGAATTTCCCAGGGCCACGGCCGCCGCCTCTGCCTTATTTATATATTCATGTGGAAAACTCCGCCAATTACGCAATTCTATCGGAGAGAGAGAACAACAACAAAAATAAATCGCAAATCGTATCGCTTTCGTTCAATGTCTTCTGATCAAATAGAAGAACATGTACTGAAACCATTTGAGATTTCAAGCGTTTTATCTTAATATAGTAAAAAACAAATAAACTATGAGAGATTTCCAACTGAAATTTAAACTTCTCAGAGGAAGTGAGGCGTGCATAATTTGCGGTCATAAAGTGCTGGTGCATCGTGGGTGTTCGGTGGAACTTATTCTTGAATAAATGCACGGATGTAGTTGTCGTAAGGCAAATCATAAAATTGTTCAATTCCGCGCTCACAATTTTATGCCTCTACGATACTCGTAAATCACTTACGCCATAATAATACCATTCAATTATGGTGTATTCCTATTAGAGCTCGATTTAACTACTAATGTGTCATTAAATATTCTTTCGCAAAAATAGTATTTATGTAACCAGGCGAGAAATAAATTTATGTATCGTAAACGTCTGTATAAACTACTCATAAACAGTTTAATAACATAATTCATTAATTGATCTAAACATGGTTACAAATGTATTTTGAGAACTCGGTTAATTTGTAAATTTAGTGAGACGATGTTCTAATCAAAATAAATGAACCCTCAAGCTGAGAGGCTCTTGTAGGAAGAATTGAAGGCACTTAATCATCTGTACTGGGATGTTTTAATGGATACAGCAGTCGTGCATCGAGGCCTATTAAAGTGGTTCGGATGACGAATTAAGTTGACCACATAATTGGATATGTCTGATGGCTACTCAACTACTTCCCCTGTGACTACTATGTATTCCCCACATGCAAATGAAGCGAGTTCTGACACTTTGGGACTCGACGCTATTGGATTTTGTTCGGGATCTCAGGAATCTAGAAGCACGGCTGGACTGGCAGTTTTTTTAAACTCGTCGACTAAAATAGTTCGGATCGAAATGTTGGAGCGTCCGTCTCTCTATAGAACACATGTGATTCTTCCCATATGCAACAATTATGTCATTGTAAATGGCATTTCCTTCGGCTCTTTCCACATTTCGTGGAAAACCACCATTAATTTATAAATATTTTAGCGTTTCAAATATTAATATTTCATTGCACGCAAATACAAAAATCAAATTGTTTTCTTTTATTCAATTATTTTTTTTTATAGAACAGAAGTTTGAACATAAACTATTAAAGATCACGATTGTATTACAGCTTTATCCAAAAATATTTACATTTTTTAAAGGATTAAAATTTGTAGTAAAAATAATGTATTACATTTGTATATTGAAAGAACTATGTGAAACTTTAAGATCTAATATAATTAATTATTGAAAATCAATACTAGTGTAGTATTTATTATTCATAAAATAATTATAGATACAATACTATATAGCAGTGATTCTCAAACTTTTTGGTCCACGATCTCCCTTTGGACATAAAAAGTTTCTACGAAGAATGGGTATATGTAGAAAAACAAACAGGATTGATCTGACATTAATTTTTTGCGATTTTAAATGTGCTATTTTCTAGAATTTATTTTTGTTTAATTAAAATGTAGTTTGTTATGAAATTTTTGCATCGTGAATCGTAACTGATCGAAACCGGACTATGCGGGTATTTCTGTATTTAATAAACAAAAATTTGTCAACCATCCAAGTATTAACAGTAACAAAATTGCTTAACTTTAGTTTTCTGCCAAACTATATCCACCTGGTAGTTGAGACATAGCAGTAATGTTATTATAGTAATTTGAAGAAAGAACTAAAACAAAATTTTGAGTATTATTTCTTATAGGATTTAGATGAATTAAATATGTCAAATAAATTTGTTAAACTTACATTTAATTTAAAATTTATATCAGGTTTCAGATATTTTTCAGTAGAGAATTGTATATATTTTGTAAATTTATTAAACTTACATTCAATTTAAAATTTGTAAGAGATTTCAGATATTTTTTCACTAGAGCAGTGAGTATATTTTTCGCGATCGGACCTCGCGAAAAAAAAATTCGCTCTCTATTTTTACGTTCGCTATATCTATGATTTTATTTTCTAAATGGACCAAGGCAATCAAAATAAATATTTGGGTTGATCAATTGTAAATATAAACCGGTCACTTGAACGCTTCAAAAACAAATCTCATGTACAGTTTCGGTGCTTCAGGCACGCGCCTAGTGACCACTTGACAAGTACATTCCAATTTTTTGGCAACTATATTGTTGTGTATACTAACTATGCGTACAACTCAAAATAATGCCTTTAAAAAATGAAAATTAGCAAGTTACAAGTAGTTAACTTGAAATATGATTTTAAGTAAAAATATAAAATATTTTATAAGGTTAATAAACTTAAAAAAATAATGCAATATAGACAGATATCATTCTAGAAATTTCTTATTGTATTATGGCGATGATTCATGGTCGTTCTAGAGAAAACATTTTGCTGAGCGTTTAATTTCCTTTGGATATTCGAAATGCAAATCAACTATTCTAAGTGTTTCTCTTTAAATACACAGACTCACATAATAAACAACTAATGTGAAAAGCTAATATTGAAAAGATTTAACCGCTGTGAATAATATACTACTAATTATTTTCTTTACAAGAAATAGACAATAATCACTGACTATTGAAAAAAAATGGATAAAATTTAAGCAAGAGCTAAATTAACTTATATTTTAATTGAAGATTATTTTTTAATGCTAATTATTTAATTGGATTATCTCAGTTAAGGATTATTTAATTATTAAAAAAATACATTTCAATAGAAATAAATAAGTAAAGGTATAATTATTACTTTCACTATGTATGAAAAAATAAACAAATGATAAATAGACAAATTATACATGAAAATAAAGTAAAGAAATAATTGAAATTATGCATATGAAGAAACAAGCATAAGCACAGGAGAAATTTAATGATAGTTTATTTCATAGTTTTTGTTTTCAATTTTGAATGCAAAAATTTTATAATTTAATTGATAAAGCTATTTATAATTTAAAGGATTAACGAGTTTTGCTATAAGTGGGTTTTATAATTTTCGATTGATTGTGGTGCTGATAAGTTACATAAATGGATCTGATCTGAGATTTTCGTTATTTCGTAAGCGGTTTTAAACACTCATTGAATGATTGTTTGTATAAGGATAAAGTAGAGGAAGAGATGTTTACTCGTCGAACATCCCAATGATAATGTCAACCAAAATATGTACATATTGAAGACGGAGTGCGTTGACACGTAAGAGGACAAAAAAAATGTTAACAAATACGTGGCTACATTGGTAAATTTTGTATATCGATAAGTATCGATTGAAAGTTTGGATAATTAAAGTGTTCGACTCGGACCACTTGTCAATATTTGTCAAGTGTGTATTATCTAATGTTGACTGTAATTGTTGTGAGTTCGAGGCGATCGGAAAATCACCTAGAAAAGTGATGGAGAAGCGTGGAGGAGAGAAGCGAACGTGAAAGTTATCTGATACTATTTTCGTGATTCCCGGGTCGCCCGTTGTTTTACAAAAGCACCACTAAATTATGGTCTCCGGACAGCTGTTCCACCATGTCTAAAATTACCGCTCTGCATGGTAAAACAAATTGAAATGAAAAACATCAGAAGTGTTAATTATTCATATTCGTACTACTATACTTAGAGTCCCAGTTATACAAACACCGCGAATAGACGAGCAAACATTGCTTGGGCACTGCATACCGGCCAAAATGTGTCCATGCGAAAACGATTTTCCTGTTTCTCTAACAGCAATCCTTCAGGGGGGGAAAGCTGAATTGGCAACGACCGTTCTACCAACCTTGATTTTGTTACAATTATTTTCGTTTATTTTTAGTTACTTGTTTTTATTTGATTTCCTTTTCTCTTTTTTTTTGGTTCTCTTTCTTTTATTGTTTGGTTCTTCCTTGACATCGACAAAGGGATGCCTTATGCAAATACCTGAACGCGAAGGGCGGGGCACCGGCCTCTAAGAAGGAGCAGCCATCGAAGATCCCGGTCATCGAACCATCCAAGGTTCCCAACGAGCCTATCGCCATTCCCAAGGGCCCGAAACCGCAGATCGTTAAGCCAGTCCAACCGGTTCTACCCTCGAAATTGCCGAGCCCCCAACCCCGGCAAACACCGAGTCCCATCCCGAAGACACCACCCCCGAAGCCACCCAGGGCGCACTCGCCTCACCCAATGGGCGCACCTGAAATTTTCGACGACTATGAATTCGAAGACGAAGACGAGAGCGACGAAGAGGATTCCGTTGTGGACAACTCACCCTGGGCACCTGCGAACATCAACAAGAAGCCCAATGTACAGGACTTCTTAGCACAAGAAATCAATCAACAAAGAAAGCAGTTTCAATCCGCAAGGTACTTTGATCGCCAAAGACTGACAACAATGCAGAACTTAACCATTAATAAAATCAAGTTTTCTTTTAATTTTGTTTTAAGTTTTTAAAGTAATTCCTAAACAAACCTTTAATCTATTCACTTTATGTTGGATTTTTTTTTACAAATATTAACAATTTTCTACACAAGTTCCAGAAGCCGAAAAAATATTTATTGGTAACATAAAAATCGTGCATATTAATAATATTTGTATGTAATTTTACTTCATTACCTTAAAAGACTACAATACTTAGTTAGTATATATTTAGATCAGATAGTCGAACCGGAACACGAAATTAACCGAAATTTTTAACAGAACCGTAACTCTAACCGGAACGTAAAATAGCTCAATTGAAAAACCGAAACCGGAACAAAATTATAATAACTTTCTTTTATGTATGGTCCATGTAGAAATATCATACTTCTAGATATTTCATTTTAATCACAAAACAGTTGGTATAAAAAATATACCGGTGGATAGAGAGAAGAAGAATTTTTGTCTGAATTCGGTATGAATGTTGGCGATAATATAAGGGTAATATGCTAGACTATAAGATCGTGGGAGGGCTGCATGTAAATGTAATTAAAAATAGTTAGGATAGGGGAACAATCCTGAAATAGAAATAACAACAGTCCACGTTCCTATAAAAGAAACAGATTGAATTTCTAAATAAAGAGCACTTTGCTGTACACGAAATATTTGATTTATATTTCAACAAATAAACCAAGTGCGTCTAAACTGGAATTCAATAAATATGGGCAGTAATAGATCATAAAGACTATAATAAAGTTTTGATTTAAATAAGGCAAATAAAATCCTACCGGCTCTATGTGAATCATACAATGGGATAAGTAGTGTTTGTTAGCACATTAAAGCTAGACGAAGAGACGTAATCAAATGATTCCCATTTGAAACTTCCCTGGAGGGTGGATCTCCAACGAGGCTAAAATCAATACTCTGTAACATAGTTAGCTCTACTAGAATGCGATGGCATTGAAAATCCTGCAGATTGCGCAAGAAGTCTCATCAGAAACCGTCATTTCTCGTTAAAACCGAAACGATTGCGTAATAAGTTTTTCACCGAATCAATAATATTCTATAAAAATGTATAAATATTTTAATGAGCTATCGTAAAAATTTGATGGTTGCAAGCTTTGAGGAAACAAATGGTAAGGGTAGGGAATTAAAGAAAATCCATAATGTAGCTTTGAAACATGCAATCGAACGGAGGGTAAGTGAATTATCCTTGGGAACAGGACCAGTGGCGTAGTCAAATTGGATACAGTTGAAATACAAAACCACCACCGACTTACAGCGCCACAGTTCCCTCCCAGAATAAACAAATTATAAGTAAAGTGATTCCAGCGGTTGTTATTGTGTAACCTAATAGAAATAAATACACGCATTGAACGTATTGTCTTTCCAATATTACTCATTTAATCCCAACTCGCAAGACGACTAACACCTCGTACCTCTTCGATTAAGCTCACTTTGATTTTGAATTTGCCGCCCCTACGTAGCTCCGCTTTACTTGCGTAGTGCACATCCTGCCACAGGACGAATCCTGACCATTCTTGTTCCGGTGCTCATGCCATATAAATCTGTGAAAGTTCTACTAGATCACTCCGGTGAGTAAATTTTCACATATCATCTATAATTTGAGACAGTGTATTTCTATCAAATAGAATCACTCGGCGGCTCAAGTTATGATCGAATAAGCTATGGTAGCTGGTCATAAATTCTTAATCGCACTATCATCCATTATTTACCCGGACAATGAAAATGAGCAAGCCATATTTTTTTTTACTGAAACAAAACACGTTCATAACGAACACATAAAAATAAAAAAAATATGACAACAATAAAATGCAGATTTTTGGAGATACATTTCCAAGCGAGAATTTGTTTCATACGTGCAAAATCGTATTTGCTAATAGCTTTCCTGGAGATTATGCAACGAGCAGTAATAATAAAGACGCTTGCATTTTGTCGTTGAGCTGAGCAAACAAACGGACCGATCCAAATTTTATGTGCTGTTTCTGTCTCTCTTGCAATCCTCCTCACCCACGTTATTTATTTAAAGTATTATGTAACCGTTTGACGCGTTCGCTACGCGTTTCTTTGTTTTTGCAATTAACAGCTGTAGTCCACGAGCCAAAGCTCATTTATTATATAAAATATTAATATTTGTCGTGAGATGTGCGAAAAAGCAGTTTCGGTTAGGGCGTTCAAATGCTCAGCCTATCAATATTCGAAATCTGCTGTAATTAACAGACTTCAGTTATTTATCCATATGTTTCGTTTTTAATTAAAAAAAAAAGCCTTTATCCTATCATAATATTCAAAATGAATTAATTAAATTATTTGATCGAAAATTTATCGCAAAATATGTACACATTACTTTCAAATAAAATATAAATGTTGCTGCAGCTCTTAATAATTTTTCAATTGAAAATCAATTCTACACAATGAGTGAGGCCAATAGACAATCGACCTTAGGTCTTTCAACTGACCAGTATTAGTTTTATACATTTGTAATGCAATATATATATATATATAATATAGTAAAATAATTCCAAATAAAAATTATATACCAAAAAAAAATGTCGATCAATATATTTATGAGAATTTCAATTACGAATGTGCACAACGTTTGTTATCGTGCAAATAAATTGTGTACTAAATCTTAGGTAAACATAGAAAATTAGTTATTTTTCGCGAACTCTCGTTTTTTTTTATGTAAGCGTAGGTGGGCGGGCGGCGGCCTTAATTAAAGGCGAGTTTAATCGAAAATAACTTTGGCAAACTTTCGCGCAATGCCAATAATTAACTCGCTTCATTCGTTTCAAATAAAGAAAATATATATGCAGTAGTTCTTATGACCGACAAAACGCTAATAATGACAAAAAATGACATCTCGATTTGTGTGAAACATCACATAACTTGCAAATTACGAAACGCGCGATGAATTGTTCTATAATATTATGGATTCACTTTACTGTTTTATGACGCTTTGTTATTTTAATGACAGAACAGTCATTAAATCATATTAATGCTTGTCAGAACCTTGGATTTGCATACAATTATACGTGAAAGAATAATTCTGGTATATTTCATTATTTGTTCATCATTATTGAAACTCGGCAATATTGTTTTAGTAATATAATGACTACTCGATTTTATTTATTAGCGATTCGATAAAACCCTTCACATTCTGGTTACGTAAATCATTGATAAAACTATTTACGATTTTGATATTAATGCAGATAAGCTATTAATTTTTAATCTTCCAAATGGAGTTGACTATAATCATCAGTATTATGAAAAAAAAAATTATATAATCTCATAAGATTTAACAATCTCATTATTGAAAATGCAATAAAATCAATACTTGTAATTCTATATTATTCTATTTTCGTTTATTACTTGCAAATTTGAATCTTTTTGATAAAATATACATTTAACTACTTTTACTTAACTTTTATTATTAGTAACATTAGTTTATTTATCTCAGTTATAGTAATCAATACAACCGCATGAAATAAACCAAGTATTTGATCATGGGTATTTCCAATTTATGAATATTATTTTAGAATAATATTTTTTTTAAAACTTATTTTTACTCTTGGAACAAATTTATTATTGTAATTTTTATAATTGTAACAATAGTTTTGTCTATTCATTGATTGCACAATTGCAACAACAAATATTGCAGTGTGTAGGCTTTCTGAATCTGTACGTTTCCCTTTGACTGTGAGTGCGTTTGTCTGGCTTTGTGTGGATGCAAATTGAATTGCTGGAATTGATAATGGTTGTTAAAGTGAAGACGGGTATAGAGGGGAGAAGAGGCGAGCGTTGGAGATAGAGAGGATATGCGTGTGTGTGAACGAATTAATATTTATTGTCTGGAGGAATTTGATTGAAGCGGGAAGAGTCAATTTATCTTCATCATGGTTCTGATCTACTGTGTGGATGTTTGGTTATATGGATGGATGGATGATGCATGTAGATGCAGGAGGGCGCGGCCGCATCCGACTGTCAAATCTAATCGCGTATTTGTTGCTAGGTAGTCCATAATTCATTCGCTGTTTGTAAATTCGATTGAACCGTCTACGCCAAATCGAATTTCAAACAATAAAGGAACGCGCGCGGTATTGCGAATGGATGCTTATGATGAACGCAAACAAAACCGACGGCTAAAAATACATGACCAGCTGATTGACTGGGAAAAGTAATAGGAAAAGAATTATGCACGAAGGTGGTTAAGATAGATCAATACTGCAGTCAGCTGATTCCCAACGAAATAATGCAGCCTTTTCATAATTGTCATCGAAACCTTTTGAATCATTTACATACATTACCGATAGATCGATGGTCCACGGAGCGGATCAGGTGTGTCCCGTCGGCGCGCGTTACGCAACCGCAGGATAGTCCGCATCGGAAATATCGGGAATACCGAAAAAAAAATGAGAATCAAAGAGAACGGGAGAGGCAGGGCTTAGAACAAAAAAAAATAACTTCAGCTCTCTTGTGTATAGATTTTTTGTGGCTGTCCTCTCATTTTTAGTATATTTTTGCGAAAATCCGGTACAATTGTGGGTGGGGGGCTATGGCCGGGGTCAAAAGTTCTAAATAAAAAAAAGAAGAGAGAAGAAACGTTGGCGGAGGAGTAGGTAGGGTAGGTCGGGCCGGCCAACTATTGGTTCGTTCTAATTCTGGGCTAAACTGACGTCACCAAAAGTGGGGTAGTGGGATCACTACAAGCAGCTCTTCTCAGCAGGCTTCTAGCTCATAATCAGTTCGCTCCTCGCAGAGTGTGTTTCTAATCTGATAAGAATAGAACAATCTAAGGTGAGGTTCATTGAGAATTTTCGAATTATTTTTCGCTTTTTTTCTCCATTACTCTCTCTCTCGCAATTTGTTAACTTTAAGTTGTTGTGTGCGCTCATCGTAGCAAACCGTAAGTACCTAGGTCTTTAAACAAAATTAGATCGGTATTATTGTTACTTTATTTATTTTTTTCCTCTCTTGAACTTTGAAGGAGGCGCGCGCGCTTCTTCCAATCCATCCATACAAACATCGACGTAACTAAATCGTTCGTTTGCGTATGTGTGTGTGAATTGAATATGTGCGGCGCGTGTTACGTAATTGCGAATATAAAGGCTTATTATTATTATAGTTTCCTTTTTATCTCTTTTGTGTTTAATTGATGTTGCCTCGGTATTTCGCCGGCTACGTACTTCGCTCATTAATGTCCATTAAGCAAAATTTGCGCGCCAGTTGAAATGGAACTGTACACTCCAGACATGGCAAATTGCTCCAATTGACCATAGCTTTCATTCTTGAATTTCATACAATTTATTATGCATATTTTTTTTTTGTTCATGTTTTTTTTTAAACTTGGATCTTTTGATCATATGCAACCAAGATGACGCGCTTAGATTGAAAAAAAAATTGATTTGTCGTGAACTGGAAGAGTATGTACATTTCAATTGGCACATAACTCGTCGCCGGTGAGAAATCCGATATTCCCGGGAATTTGCAGTGAAACAGAACACGCGCCGTTTCACCTTTTTCCGCTGAATATGGCATTTATGGTGGATGCGCCTGGGGGCGGATGGTGACGCGCGCCGTTTATAGCTGTATCGATCCGCTGGGCTTGCACACCAAGGGGTGGTTGCGACGCCGACGCGGCATTGACAGTGAGCGCTTCAGTTGAGGGTGAATAGACGGGTAGGGTTGTACACGGCCAGAGACTAACGCCTTTTAGAAGGGCGGCGTCCTCGAAACCCCATGTCTAGTTCTAGTACTAACTCCAGCAATTAGTTAGTAGTTGTAGTGTACCGATTTTTCCAGTGTACTAGCCTTGTTTTAGAATAGAATAGAGCCGCACTAAACAAATTTCTATCCAATTAAACCGAAATTATCGTAAATTCACGAATACACGAAAAAAAGATGGGTGGTTGCGCGTCTAAGGAGAACGGGAAAAGCAAAATCAAAGAGGATGATGCGGGGTTTGTACAATACGTGTCGTTTTGATGTTGGTGTCTCTCTATCTCTCTCTCTATCTATCTGCATGGGTCAATATCAACGTACCAAGGGCCTAACCATGGCCTCAACTTTTAAAATAATGCCACGGCCGACCAAAAATTAATTATATTTTTGTTCGTTTATATGTGTACATATCTATTTATTTTTGTGTATTTATAGAGATATTTGTATTTTTGAATCGCTCCGTGCGCGTTGGTAAAATCCTTTATCCCACCTCCTCCATTGTCTTATCTATGGTCTTTCCCCCCTCCAATTAGTGAATTAGTGTATTAAACTCTGAACTAAAAATAAGCTTGTGCATTAGTTTTTGCATCAGGAACTGTCTATATATAAATAAATCGCGGGTAGCTATCAAAGAAACTAAAAATAGCCGTGCCCCAAAGTATAAAAGACTAGGTAAAAGCTAATCCCGCATCATTCGTTTTCAGAAACTCATCCAGCACAATGGTTGACCAAGCTGTTCTCGACAAATTGGAAGCTGGCTTCAAGAAATTGGAAGCCTCCGACTCCAAGTCGCTCTTGAAGAAGTTCCTCACCAGGGAAATCTTCGATAACCTCAAGACCAAGAAGACCTCTTTCGGTTCCACCCTTCTTGATGTTATTCAGTCTGGTAAGTTTGTTGATTTGTACTTTGTGAGCGAGAACATTTGAATCGAATTGGTAATTTACAGGTTTGGAGAACCACGACTCCGGCGTTGGCATCTACGCCCCAGACGCAGAAGCCTACACCGTTTTCGCTGATTTGTTCGACCCAATCATCGAAGACTACCATGGTGGATTCAAGAAGACCGACTCTCACCCAGCCAAGAACTGGGGTGATGTAGCCACCTTCGGCAACTTGGACCCTGCTGGTGAATACGTTGTCTCCACCCGCGTCCGTTGCGGTCGCTCCATGGAGGGATACCCATTCAACCCATGCTTGACCGAGGAGCAATACAAGGAGATGGAACAGAAGGTCTCCACCACCCTCTCTGGACTCGAGGGTGAATTGAAGGGAACTTTCTTCCCATTGACTGGCATGTCCAAGGATGTCCAGCAAAAGTTAATCGATGACCACTTCCTCTTCAAGGAAGGTGATCGTTTCCTTCAAACCGCCAACGCTTGCCGCTTCTGGCCATCCGGACGTGGCATCTTCCACAACGATAACAAGACCTTCTTGGTCTGGTGCAACGAGGAAGATCATCTCCGTCTCATCTCCATGCAAATGGGTGGCGATCTTGGTGAAGTTTACCGTCGTCTCGTCACTGCCGTCAACGACATTGAGAAGCGTGTTCCTTTCTCCCACAACGACAGATTGGGTTTCCTCACTTTCTGCCCAACCAACTTGGGAACCACCGTTCGCGCCTCCGTGCACATCAAGGTCCCCAAGCTTGCCGCCAACAAGGCTAAGCTCGACGAAATCGCCGCCAAATACAACTTGCAAGTCCGTGGAACCCGTGGTGAGCACACCGAAGCCGAAGGTGGTATCTACGATATCTCCAACAAGAGACGTATGGGACTTACTGAATTCGACGCCGTCAAAGAGATGTACGATGGCATTGCTGAACTCATCAAGATGGAGAAGGAAGCCTAAGTATTCAACAACCAATCCAACATTCAACATCTTCAAACAACAACGCAATACCGCACTGTATTCTTTGTAATAGCAAAGACTCAACTGTACCAAAACAAAAAACATGTAATTCATTATCCAAAATTTCAAACATCGTGATCAGATCCGAATTATTAACGATTCGGAATCAGTGATTACTTAGCCAAAGATTGGTGTTTTTGGACTTATTTTTAGTGTATACTCAGCTTATAGTCAGCGTTGTTTTTAAAACTGACACATTACTATAATATAATATTAATTTTAATCTGACAACATACATTGGGTCATCATTTACCATGAGGCGATTCACGAAGTAGATTCGTCTGCAGAATGTTACCATTTCTGGTTGATCGTTTAGTAAATAATAAAGATCCGATGTAAAATATGACTTTTATTCAATACACATACACCAAAAGTCCTTTCCCAGAAAAGAATAACTGCCAAATGCAGTACAATATTTATATCTCCAATCTATTCTTGGAAGCCAGTTTCGACATCAGAATCCTCACTCTCGCCAAAATCAATGTGACTAGAAATCTTTTGCCTGTGATGGATGTCTACAATGCTCAAAAGTTGCGACAGAAATTCCATGCAGCAGGCAGATGTGCCATCTCTCAATTTCCGAAAACCATGACCTTAAACAAGATTCAGCTGAAATTACGTTCATTGAACTTTACTGCAACGAACCTATAGGTACAACAACATCTCTCAAAATAACGTGTTGGTGAGTCATAGCAGCCAACATTCGCTTAAGAAGTTCTTGTTGTAAGTCAGCAGTGATTTGAAGCTTCGAGATAAAAATCAATAGGTATTCGATTAAGTAAGCAGTGCCCTATTAACAAACTAATTAATTGACTTTGTATTCAGTTATGACACCGGACTAACCGCATCGAGTTTAGAGAAGCAAGCTTCAGTATGCGAATAATGGATAACTAGAATCTCTAAATTGTCGATGTCCAGGAGAGGTTTCTTCAGATTCTCCAGCCAATCGTAGAGTAATGCTGCCAACAAAACGATATCATCGGAAAGATCAAGCTTGACCCAACCCAACTGCGACGAATTAATCTCATGTTGAAGTCCTCTGATAACATGGCGAGCCTCGGTACTCAGAACATTAAAATCCATCATAATCAAGGTATCTACAACTTGTCTCACATCTTGAATTTCAATTGGACCATCATGAGCCTTCTCATGCTCAAAATTTTTGTGATTCTCCAACTCTTGAAAACACTTGTTTTCGTACAATATATCTTCATGATGCTCATCATCAATATCTAGAAAAACAATGTTGTTAAATATTTATTAAATTATAATTACTTTTTAGATGCCTGAGAATGTTTCCAACAAGTCGCTTCCATCTGAAGGATTCGGACTGGGAGGTGATGAAACGACACTCATGATGTCTGATCCACTCGAGGATGGAGAAGCTGGGCTTAGCAAGCTCACTGTAATACAACTTATTTGCTAACTGTTAATCCCAAATGATGTTTACTCACGCTCATCCAAGTGACTGCAGATGCTATAAAGACTTTCATGTCTTTGCACATTAACTACCATTTTATCGTATAAGAAGTCTGTCGTATAAGGGACGTTGGATGTGGAGAAATCATCGATCCAGCAACCGCACAATTTAAGTATCCTTTCGCAGATTTTATGTATGATCTATAAAAAAAAGGTATTTACTTATTAATTTAAACGAAAGAAAAACTTTGATCACTTTGGGAATATGCTTGTAGTTCCTTTCCTCGTAACCGTGAAGAGCTACCTTCTGTCTCTTAAGAAACCTCGCCAGGGTGAAGGGTGTCATGGTTTTCTCTTTACCACTATGTTCCCTGCAACAGAAAAAAACGAACGAAGATATCATTTAGTGCACCACCACCATAATCAATGGATGTAATACTTGATGTAGAAGGTCTGCAAATTGGGGAGGATGTAATGTGCGAAGTGCCGGACGCAGGATATCTGACCTCTTGTTTGTACGGACCCAGGCCTTCGTAATCTTACAAATTGTATAGCTGCATTGGCTTGAACCCTCAAGGAGTACACAAGATAACAGGCGATCAACACGCCGGTCCTTCCAAGTCCTTGAAAAGTGAAGACATTTACACGTGAGGAAAAAAAATCGAATCGCATGTCCTACCTGCATGACAATGGATGGCAATTCTACCCTCGGTCACGGCGAAGGCCACGACTTTGACCATGTTTAACAACCCTATCAATGTTGCATCGCCATAGTCTTTCCACGCGAAGTTGTAGTAATAAACTGCAAATTAATTAAACTTTAAAGGTGAAGGTTCGGATCTAATTTAAAGGCACGAGCGTTCAATAGTAAACGCTAACCGATATGAAATCAAGTATCAAATATTCAGAGCGTTTCAAATTTTCGATGAAACGTCATATCAATTATTAGAAGTTCGAAGCAAAACAAAAAAAGTCTAAACTTACACTTTTTGCTGTACATGAATAATTTATTGTGTAAAGGTGATTAAATTAGGGTAATTAAATACATTATTTTGGTACAAATTAATCAGTAGCTATAGTTTGAACATTTATAATTTTGAATTCTACTTGTATAAATTATAAACTCATTGAATGAAAACTGATTTCATTTAGAGGTAAGCAGGTAATAACGTTTGAATATTCAATGATTCTGTTTCTATTCTTATACAAATGACTTAATATCAGGGAATTATAACTGGATATGTTATTATATGTAAACTATCCATTTGTAAACTCAAACCAAAGTGGTGCTTTTGAATAAGTTTCCAATCGATGTAATTGCTTTATCTGTATAAAATGTTTACAAATTATTATTTTTTTATTTCTTAGAAAAAGAAAACGAAATACATTTACTATTGTTTGTTGTTAATTGGATGGGCATTTTTAATTTGCAAATTGAATTAATTACAATTTAATTCGTTAATTCATATGGAACGACTGCACGTGAAAATTGGGATCGATATTATACAGAATTACAAAGCAATCGTTGCTTCCTCCGTGCCATTACTTCTAATTATCTTTACCCAATAAATAACTAAACTAGCACAAACTTTATTCAAAGCCACATACCACCTGTAATTATGTAACCTATTTCAGTATATAGAATATGCTTTTTGGTTATTTATTTTCAATTTACGTTCTTACTTTCATTATTTAAGTATGAATTTATGTGGAAACTAAATGTATGGATTTTCACATTCTTTCATATTATTTGCAATTCATTTGAATATTTTGTACATAAGTTATAAACCAAAAAAAAATCATTAGTTCTACGTAACAAAAAAAAAGTGCAAATCGTCCAAATTAATATATTTCGGTATGCCCTTAGATAGGATATTAATAGAACTATTAATATTAATAGAATATTAATAGTTATAGAACTAAAATTGATTTCATCTTTAATATGAAATTATTTTCTTCAGATCATATACAAGTTTGTTGATATCTAATCTATTGAAAAATAAAGATTAAAATTTACAATTTTGTTGGAAAATGATATTATAAAACGTAGTTTAGTTTAAATCCTTAGGGGAAATCTACCATCGACGAATAAATTCCATTTATATCAATCGATAATTTACTAAATGTCCCAATCGAATAAATTAGAAATAAATATTGGACGAATGAAATATATGACTATTTTCAGCTAATCTATAAATACTATATCGAACACATTTGATTAAAATAATTTTATTGATATTTTTTTCACGAAATATTTTCTATTACAACGAATACAACAATTTTAGAAGGAAATACCTAATTCTAAGAGTATACATTTCAAGGGAAATGTGCACGCTCTTTTCCATCAGTTTTATTATTTAGTTTTTGGCAGTTTTTTCAGCATTTATAAATCTAAATATAGTTATTCCGCTTAATTGGTACAAAACCTAAAGAACGGAAATAAAACTAAGGAAATAAGGTCCGCTTTTTCGGGACAATATTTCATTTAATCGGGACAATAATCCTCGTGACACTGGTCCATGGATGCTGTGCTTGCATATTAATTGTTCCAGAATTTATATAATTTTCTATTATGTAGAACGTGTACAATTTTTTAATACGTATAGTTTTGTGACTTGTTTTATTTTGATCAATTTATAAAATAAAATATTAAAAAACACTAATCCTGTAATTTTTTGTGGAACTTCAGGTAATTGGTCCAGCCGCTTAATAGGGACAAAAAGTACTAAAGTAAATTTTCATTTATTATATTAAATTCTGGGTTTCCTTCAAAATAAATAGCTATAAGATATTTGAGAAATGTTTATAGTTTAAAGCCTAGTATACATTTTCACCGAGAATCATGAATTTCAAGAAATAATTTTAGAAAAAAAATTGCTATGAAAATTATTAATGTAGATTTAACACCTATTACATACAGTGAATTACGTTATGTGTTATTGATCTAATAGTGACAAAAGTTCTTACAGAATTAAATATAAAAATATAATGAGCTATGTCCATCGTTGGAAGTAAAATATTCATGTCTTAAAATAAGGCACGATAATGAAGAAAAAGAGTGGAAAAAACAACAAACACCGGCGAAATATCTATTCTACAAATGACCATCAGCAGTGTTACCAATTTATTATTAAAGTAATGCCCGTTTCCAATGTAAACAACATTATTTCTAAAAATAAGCAGTGTCCAGTCACACGCCTGGATCAATTTATTATACGTCTGCCTCAAAACCACAAAAATCTACACTAGATAATTAATATCAACTTTTATTATTTTGACTTTCTCAATTACCAAATGAATATTTTCATTTTTAATAAAATAAAAATTAATTCTTCTTTTTAACAATTTATTTTGTGACTGATATGTTTATTGCATTTGGTGCATGCGCCAGGCTATTAATTAACAGAAATTTTAATTAATTATATGATTTATTTGTGTGTATTATTTATATTTTTACTTAATCATTTGTGTTTTATGAGATTAGCATGTTCAAAGTGATCACCCGTTAGTGATGCTTAACTTTCGTTATCTATCAAAGGTTTAGAAACTTTCAACGCGTATTTAAAATAATATCCAACAAGATTGATTGTCTCATCAATATATCCATAAATTATGTACAATTTGAATCAATGCCCTTTTACCAAATTAGTGTTATTTATCTAACCAATAATCTATAGAACACGCTATTCCTACATAGATTACATAAAATATAGTAATTTTCTTCGAATTTCTGTTCGTTTCTATAATTTACACTTCGGTGCATATTGGTTTGCATAACATACGTTACACATGTAACCCGCCATCTTCATGTAATTTATAACTAAAAACGCTATTAATAAAAATGAAGCTTTTTTATTAGAAATAGTATTTTCTTAAAACAAAATAAGTAATTTTTAATTTTTACAAATGTAAATAACTTAAATATTGATCAAATTAAATGTGCTCTGTTACTACGAATTGGTGCAGTTGACTTTACAAAACTTACTATTGTTTTCCATGAATATGTTAGGATCGTAGGAGAAACCGGAACTCTCCAAAGGATGACCGCAGCTCGAGTGCTCTTTGGGACATTGCAGATTTATAACAGACTTTATGCCCAAACTGAAAATTATGAAGACATTAAGAAGGTTTATGAATCACCGGTGATCGGTGCTACCTTTGGAACTGCTCAATGATATTCTTCTGAATGATCGTGACTGTGCTTGGTCGTGCCATCGCGAGCACGTGGTCCGTTATCCTTCAAATAAAAGGACGTATAAATTAATCGTTAATGCAGGTGTATTTTTTCTGTATACAAAAAAAAATCTAGGTAAACGAAAGTAAAACGATCACGATCTTGACCGTTTCATTTGCATATATCACATAAACAGGGTTAAAAGAAATAGGGGAAAATACCGCGTCGCACTAAATCAACAATGGTCTATTTATTCCTTCACCTTTGTTATTTTCATAAACCGATACCTATGAATTTCAATTATTTGAATGAAAATTTATTAATTAGTTTCTTATTCAATTTCTTTGAATATTTTATATTATTTATCTATGTTATATCAAAATCTCACCAGTGAGAGTACAAGCCTTGGATGGCCAAGCTGTCCGCGGTCCAGTTATTGGGATTCTCATATTTGCAATGGGATCCACCGCAGAAGACGCTGCATTGGATGCCCTGCGGTGTCAATCTTCGGATGTGATCCGAAAGCTTGTTGTAGTTTGCGGTGACTATCGGACTGTGGTCACCTGTTGGTGTCTTCAGGATTGCCTGTGGTGGTTCCATGGCTGTGGTGAGCACGATACTGCTGCGACGGAACTACCACCTTGCGTGCCATATTCCATGGCTATGGTACAAGCGCATGCCCCAATTATTTATAAACTTCTGCAATCAACGGGAAAAATATACCCTTCGTCTGCAATTTCTTTGACAATGGCACGCCAAAAACATCCGCTAGACGACTTCAAGATCAATCATTCAATACATATTTGTAATTTATTAATGATTACTATTTACAATTCTAATTATAAGCATTACTATTAGTTTTCAAGATTGAATAAAGATTCATATCGTTTAGATTTAATTAAATCAATGTGATTACATAAACGTACATATTATAAGATATTATATACATGTAGTCGATATTATTAGATGTAATAACAATCTTGAACAAAAAATGCAATGTTTTCATATTTTAATGATTTTCTCGGAAACTATAAGAGATAGAATGTATACAAAAGTTGCATATGAACGATGACTATTTAGGAAATATAGCAAGTATTGCTGGCATTGCAAGCATTACTGAAAATTTAAAAAAATGACGCTCAAAAAAGCACATTTTATAGGCTTTCCTATGAAATTTGTATATTTGGGAAATGTAGCGAGTATTCACACATTACTGTAGTTTCATTCTTTTGGCAGTAATTCACGTTCAAAATTGAAATACCGAAATATTAACGATCGAAATAGCAGTGTTTTCACATTTTAGTGATTTTCTCGGAAACTATAATAAATGGAATAGATCCAAAATATGCATATGGAAGCTGAATGTTTGTGGAATGTAGCAAATATTCATTCATTACTGTGGATTTATCAATTCGGTTGTAATTCGCGTTCAAAAAGCAGTATTTTTACATTTTGAAACTATAACAGAATCAAAATAGATACAAAAGATAGTTGAATATTTATGGAATCCAATAGTTTAATTTGGTATATAATTTTTACAAATTGTATAATTTTATAGACTTTTTGAAAAGAAATATTAAAAAAAAACTATATTTGCTCAAGCCTTGTTCTTCGATGGAAAAAATGACATTCTTTTCGAAGGTAAACAAACGCAATGCGACAATTGTATAACCATGTTAACATTTAGCTGCAAGATCATACAAACGATAAAATTCAAAAAAGTATCATATCAATCATAAATTATTTAATCTATTTTGAATACTTTTAAATGCCTTGAAATTTCAGAAAAATAATTTGAATTAGAATTTTTTAAATTTTATAAATATGCTTTTTTTTCTAATAATTTATTATTATTATTATTATTAAAAAGCAAATTTATTTTTATTTACTATTTTTTATTTGCCTAAAGATAAAAGAGCAATTAATTTAATTTTATAAATAATTGAGATAGTTTGTTGATCATACAAATAAGTTATCAATTCTGATACTTTTTTCTGATATGAAATGGACTGGTACATTAAATTTAATGAAAACAATAACAACAACAAAGCGATGTCATGGAAGCTCAATGTTGTTTGCTCGATAAGTGCGGGATAATGTAAATTCACTTATAATGGGAACCGAACTGCGATTGGATGTCGCGATAGCATTGATCGGGAATTGTTCCTTGTTGTTGAAAGGAAGGTTTGATGACACCCTCAAAAGGGTGGAAGGCAGCTGAGCGCGTGCACAATTTATTAGTTAGAAAACAGGACGGACGTTGTTTGCTGATCATGTATGTCGATTAACATATTTGTTTCGCGAACGCCATTCCCCAATTAATACGTGCTTCTCGTTACTTTCGTTAATAACGACTAATTACAGTAATTGCATCATGCAAACTAATTCCGCGAAACCGAGGCCATCGATGGGATTGGTTCGACCATTGCGGTCCCTCCCTTCCATAACTGGTTAGATCATTATCTCGTAATATCTCTAAATGTGCATTCAGAAACTGGTTTCACTGGTGGTTCAAAAATGAAGAAAGTCTACTGCATCATCTATTGGTTGGAAACTTCTTTATTCATTCATGCTCCTCCCATAATCTTCATACTTATTCTCAATGAGCTTTTATTTCTCGGAAATAATAATTACAAATATAAATTATTACAGTTCAAATATAATCTACCAATTATTAATAATTAAAAATCAGAAATAGAAGCTATTAATTTTGTATATACCAGAGATAAAGCCGAAGAGAGCCGTAAACCGTTTTTTTTTATAATTTATTAAGTATTTATTGTATATTTTCGCAAATAAGAACACATAAAAATATAATTATGAAATAATAATAAAAATAAAATATGTCTTTGGTAAAATGTTTACAATAAAATTAGGAAAAAAAAATAAACTAAAATTTTAATAGACACCGCACTTGAGTGGAATCGTGCTTAACGAGCATAATCCGTTACAAAATTTCCAGGTTTTTACTCGTATAATGAAATACTTGTATAGTGAAACAATTTTCCGTTGGTCTCGCTTTTTAATCATTTTGCTTTTCACATCTATGGTTATTTTTATTCTTTCGCTTTTTATTCAGAGTGTTATTAAATTTTTCACAGAAAAATCACAAATACCATATACAAATAATATGTGAACACAAGTTTGGAAAATGATGCAGCAGGCGCAAATTCTGAGACTTCTCCTTTCGTCGTCACTCGTTATACGAAACATCGCTCGTTAAGCGAGTTATTTTTCTAATATATTTTGGAAAATACTCATTAAGTGAGGAGCTCGAAAGGCAAGGTACCACTGTATATTAATAGCTTTTATTTCCGCAGTATAAATTATATTTTTTATGTACATAAATTTGACTAACGAATTACGGAATAAAATTGTCATAAGTCGTTAAGTGAGTCATTTTTCTAATATATTTTGGAAAATGTTCGTTAAGTGAGGTGCACGTAAGGCGAGGTTCCACTGTATATTAATAGCTTGTATTTCTGCAGTATAAAATATATTTTTTATGTACACAAATGTGACTAACGAATTACGGAATAAAATTGTTGTAAGTCGAGAAGTGAGTGTATTTATATTTTAATCTTCATTATTTCTATGAAATATACTAATATAAAGTTTATTTTATCTTTAGCCACTCAAATATTCTTCCTTAAATTAATATACAAGAAAAAATAATTTGCTGACTAATATGAATTAATCAAGTATTGATTTTTTTATTTATTCTAAGTATGAATAAAGTATTTCATTTTGTTTGTATGTTTATTTTATAATAATTATTTTTTTATCTTTCAGGTGTGTAAAGGAAATCTTAACTTATGCTTCTATTATAATATATGAGCAAAACAACTATTTATGTGCTTCCTGACTATACGAATTTCAATCCTATATATTATGGAGTTTGTTTCCTACATAATTTGATCCTATGAACAGGTAAGACCATCATACTTTATAGCTCATGAGATATGTTACAACGTGATGTAGGCAACCAAATTAACACCAATTTAATGTTTTCACTATATTCTATAACATTTAGAATATATAGAAGAAATCTAAAAATAAATTATGGTTATCTTTGGTTAAATTCACGTTATTTATCATTATAATAAATATATTAAAACTTTAACACAATGCATATTTAAAAATCGAATTTACAGGAATATGCAGTGAAACCTCGATTAACGAGCATTTCGCTTAACGAGCAAAATAAATTGTAATAAAAATGACTCGCTTAACGAACGAAATTTTGGGTAACGAGTGACGAGAAGAAGAAAAGTCTACATAATTTTCAAATCTTGTGTACACATATTATGTCTGCATATGAATAAGTACGAATGGTTTGATTCTCTCAGAACAATTTTTATGAGAAAATTCAATTACATTTGAGGAAAACATAAAAGGAATAAATGTGAACATTTGAAACATCTTCAATTAACTTTCGATAACTATTTTCCCAATAGATGCAATATATCCCTTTCAAACAACTGGATTGGTAGTTTTTAAAGAAATGTAAGTTTAAAAGCCTCTCTAACTTTATTAGAAAACGAAAAACTCAAAAAGTTATCTTGTGACAATTCATTGCTATTTTTAAAGACCACTCTTTAATTGACTTCTCTATATCTGTCATATTATAAATGAATATTCAGTTCTGTCCATAAAGCTATTGAAGTTCTATTATAATTTTTAACAACATATCTATGTGAGAAAGGATTTTTAACATACACTTATTTGAAAAATAAATATAGAAACAGCTTAAATGAACCACAACCTGATCTAAAACTGAAATTGTCAGATATTAAGCTAAACTATTAAGATTTGTATCACTAAGAACCAGTTGGTTTCTTGAATTGATTTTGTATTCATTTTTTTTTATAGCTATCATCATAGTCTTATTAATGTTTGTACTTATTTTTACGTTCTTTGTGCAATATGGAATATTCTACCATATTGTATTCTTTTTTATCTATCATTAACGACTACATATGCGGTTCGCCAAATTCTTCTAGGAACCACTGATCTAGTACAGGCGTTATTCTCAGTAAAAGCAATAACATATAGGCAACTCATTATACTACTTTAAATTGCTGTAAATGTGTAAAAAGCGTTATATTTATATCAATAAAAATAAACTCGTCTCAAATTGTTGTCATTAAGTAAACCAATGATTCTCTAAGTGATGGTTGCGAAATATAAATTTTTGGAGGTCGAATGTTTTTCTACGGTAACCGGATAAACCAGAACAGCACAAAATAAATAAACAGATCAATCCAAGATATTTTCTACGGTGACCGGATAAACCAGAACAGTACTAAAAAGAACACGCCAAAGAATAACAAATTGCAAAACAGAACATTGAAAAAATATTAAAGTCACAGAACATTGAAAAAATATAAAGATCAATAAGATTGAGAAATACTGGAGTAAACAACATATTTCAATGGAGATACAAAAAATTCGATGAAAACAACTATAGGCAACCAACATATGTTTTATGTATATTCTTTTAAAAACACTAATAATTAGTCTTGAAGTCGTTACAAACATTTAAAATTTTAAGTTTACATAAATAATATGTGTACAAGGATCGATAATAACATTTTCTAGACATTTTCAGAAATAAGGCCGGAATCGTAATATACAAAATGGCGTATAGGCAATTCTTTAAACTAATATAAATTATTTATTGTTAAACAACATTATTTAACAAAGAAATAAAGCTATTATTATCAGTGCATATTAAACAATATTTCAGAAGAAAAGGCAGATTTAGGTATTAATAATTAAAAAAATATTGAAAGGTCATTGGTCACGAGGCACGATTAATGGATATCAAAATTGTTCATCTTTATCTATGCTGAACTAATCCGGTTGCAATTCAGCCGTTTTACAATGGTTACATAATAATCATTGATAAGAAAGAGGAAAATAGATTATTTATAAAAGCATGGTTTCTATATAAATGTTGAGGTTAATTGTTTAGGAATGTGATTCGTCATTGATGCTTAAGAACGAAATGCAAAAACTATGTTCATATAGTTTACAAATGCAAATGAAATGCATTTTATAAAATGGTTTATTTATTTTGATGCATAAACGTTGAATGCATTTTTTAAGCTGCATTAAATATTTCTAGAAATACAGAATGAAATTGCATTGTTGATAGTAAAACGTGCGTATAGTTCTATCGCGTGTTACGCAATAAAGTATTTAATTATGGTGGCTTTTATTTCTGGATGCAGCATAAGTAATTTATACATTCATAGCAAGATCAAGGTTGCAATGCAGTGACATTGACTGCAATAATATAGTTCAAGTTATATATGGAATTAATTGAAGGAGTAGTAAGTATAAAAAGTTGATATATTATTGTTTACAAATCTGTTTTATTGGCAAAAGTCAAAAATAAGTATTGTATCCTTATGTCATTAAATAAAATATTTAAATCCTGGAATAGACTGTGGAAAAAAGAATGGTGAATTATAAAATTTGTAGAGTTTTATGTGAAATAATGGAATCCCACTACTTCTTCTTTTGGGCCTTCTCAGCAGCTTTTGTGACTTTGCCAGAGCTGGGGTCTTTGAAGTTGACAGCCTTGATGACGCCGACGGCGACGGTTTGCCTCATGTCACGGACAGCGAAACGTCCAAGTGGAGGGAATTCTTGGAAGGACTCAACGCACATGGGCTTGGATGGTACCAAGTTGACGATGGCGGCATCACCAGATTTGATAGACTTGGGGTTGTCCTCGGTGGACTTGCCAGTACGACGGTCGACCTTCTCTTTGATTTCGGCGAACTTGCAGGCGATGTGGGCAGTGTGGCAATCGAGCACCGGGGTGTAACCGTTGGAGATTTGTCCAGGGTGGTTCAAGACAATAACTTGAGCGGTGAAGTCAGCAGCACCCTTGGGTGGGCTGGCCTTGGAGTCACCGGCGACGTAACCACGACGCAATTCCTTGACGGAAACGTTCTTAACGTTGAAACCAACGTTGTCTCCGGGAACGGCCTCTTGGAGGGCTTCGTGATGCATCTCCACGGACTTAACTTCAGTGGTGATGTTGGCTGGAGCGAAAACAACAACCATACCTGGTTTCAAAACACCAGTTTCGACACGACCGACTGGTACTGTTCCAATACCGCCAATTTTGTAGACATCCTATGAAAAAGAAAATAAAGATAATTAGTTATTGTTTTGAATTTAAAAAAATGATAATACTAGAGTATTATTATTTTCAGAAAAGATTAAGCCTATTAAATTGTAATCAATTATATTCATATGATTAATAAATCATCATTTACGAATTGAATTAAAAATGTTGCTAATTTTTATAATTGCTGTAATTACCTGAAGTGGAAGACGAAGAGGTTTCTCAGTTGGGCGAGATGGTGGGAGGATGGCATCCAAAGCGTCAAGAAGGGTCTTGCCGTCAGCCTTGCCTTCCTTGCGTTCAACAGCCCATCCCTTGAACCATGGCATGTTGGAGGAAGCTTCCAACATGTTGTCGCCGTGCCATCCGGAGATTGGGACGAAAGCGACAGCAGCTGGGTTGTAACCGATCTTCTTGATGTAAGAGGAGACTTCCTTCTTGATTTCTTCGAAACGAGCCTCGCTGTAAGAGGGCTCAGTGGAGTCCATCTTGTTGACACCAACAACGAGTTGCTTGACACCAAGGGTGAAGGCGAGAAGAGCATGTTCACGGGTTTGTCCGTTCTTGGAAATACCAGCTTCGAATTCACCAGTACCAGCAGCAACGATCAAGACGGCGCAATCAGCTTGGGATGTTCCAGTGATCATGTTCTTGATGAAATCCCTGTGACCGGGGGCATCGATGATGGTGACATAGTATTTGTTGGACTCGAACTTCCACAAAGCAATATCGATGGTGATACCACGTTCACGTTCGGCCTTCAGTTTGTCCAAAACCCAGGCGTATTTGAAGGAGCCCTTGCCCATTTCTTGGGCCTCCTTTTCGAACTTCTCGATGGTACGCTTGTCGATACCGCCGCATTTGTAGATCAAATGTCCGGTGGTGGTGGACTTGCCAGAATCGACGTGACCAATCACGACGATGTTAATATGAATCTTTTCCTTACCCATTGTTCTAGCTGCACGACAGAAGAAAAAAAAAATTATAAAAAAATATCGTAAAATTTTTGCCGGTCCAATAAGATTTATGAAAATGCTATAAGAGCGTCTAATATGAATGGAAATTGGATTGAAACTGGACCGAGATTGATCAAATTATTAACGTTCAACATATGGCAAAGATGGCGGATTAGTGCGGCTTGTACACGTGGTGGATGTCCATGTTTTATTGAAAATTTAAAGAACGCGATTAATAATCGAATATAAACAACCACGCCGGTAAGCGAGCACCCGAAAAAAAATAACAACATGCCTACTTACAGTTTAAGTTCTAATAAATGCAATAGGACCGGTAAACCGAATCGAAAATCCAAAACTAGTGGATAAACTAAACCAAGACAACCGCACCGGGCGAAGAGCTCGACAGAAAGGAAGAGTCACGAACTACTCGCTAACATATCCACTCCGGGCCGCAACGTCACATCCGGGCAGGCGCAACAAGTGTCTACTCGCCGGATATTCGAGTGGGGGTAAATTCAAAATAGCCCGCGAAACACGAAACTCCAAACTGAGCTCGATTTACACCCCGAAAAAACAAAATATATATGAAACAATCAATTAAAAAACAACTCCTTGCTAAATTTTCACGTTACGCCGTGCAATCTGCTAAAACAAGGGACTTTTTTATTGGTTATTCAGCGTAGTTTGAACTCGTCGGAATTCATTACATTCAGAGAATACAGTTACAGATTCCGTAACGATGTTTATAATTTCCTTCTGCCAGCTAAACAATATATTCGTATAATAAGTTTTATTCATAAATTGCTTCCAATACAAGAAAATTACTTTTTTTCTCTAACTTCAAAAAAGTATATCCAAATCTACATTAGATCATTGTTTAGATCATAGCTAACGTTTTAAAATCCGATTTCGTAACATTACACATTATTAATGTGATTGAATCTGTAAATGAATCATATATTTTTTTCCCTTCAATATATGTCAAAAGTAAATATAAATTTGCTATTTTTGTGAGTTCTTTTCGCCAGAGCACGTTTTCTACAAGCTAAAATAATGGGGACTTTCCATTAAATATATTTAGTGTACATGTATTTTTAGATTGCCGGCATTAAAATCAAAATGTTATTGTTTTATATTAAAATATCATAATGAGACAAGAAATTCCATTTCAATTCTGCTAAGAAATACAAATCGATTATAAATAGGCCACAACGTGGTTTCTCCGAAACGCATACGTTTTGCTACAGTTTTTGATACATTCGCGATTCCCAATTGCAAAACACTGCTCATCGTAATTAACTAATGTTTGTCCTTGGTCTGATGAATTGATTACATTATGCTATTTTTGTAAAATTACTGCAACATTGTAATACACCTCTATCCATAGATCATTGTTGAATCATGCCAATGGTAGGTGTTCAATTTTAGGAATCCATTGAAAATTATCGTTTATGTTCGACCACGTTTTGAGCATCCATCAAATCTTATGTATTAATCTATATGCGATATCATCACTAAACATTATATTGACCACGTTTTCTGATGTAACGGTTTTTATTTAGATAAATATACTTGTTATATAAATAATTAAAATTATGTTCTTATTTCAATAATTTAGAATCGATGTATTTAATCCAGTTACTTCAATGAAACAATATTAAATTAACAATTGATTTTTAACGCTATTTTACAATAAGTATTTATTATTTAACATGTCACTAAAATGTTAACTAAATATAGGAAGGAATAATATTTTGATTTATATATTTTTTTATTATATTTCATGAATAAATCAAAAAACGATCCATTTATTATATTGTTAATTCGAGCAAATTTTTATAATTAGATCATTTGGGCCACGTGTTTCGTGAACGGTTTAACCATAGCTAACATAAAATAAAAGTATTATGTTAATTGAGTTTTAGATTATTGACCTCCGAATATTTTTGCCCGAAATGTATTTATTATTCGGCCATATAACCTTGATTCTATGACATATTTCATGCAGTCTCGACGAAGATGAATTATTGATTATTTTATAGTTAGTATAAGCTACATAAGGGTTTTATGAGAAGTCCAACCGCGTGGTTGCATGATCATTTCACAGATAGGTACCAAAAATAAAACCTGTTTTCCTTTCTGTAATAATATCATAAATATTTAATTAACCTTTAAATATTATTTGTTACAATATTAAAACTTAACAGGAAAAGATGTAAATTAATAAATACTAAAAATTGATATTAAAAGAAATTGTAGGAACGAAACTTTAAAATTAACCATTTTATTATATTAAATAGATAAATTAAATTAACGAAATCATTTTTTTTTTTTTTCAAATGAAAGTTGTAATATTGCTATTAATCACAAAATAACTTCAGAAAACTTATTAACACTAACAAGACATAGAGAAAACTTATTGATTTTTTTTGGAGATAATAAAAATTAAATTAACGAATTCAAACTTTTATTATTCAAATGAAAGCTATAATATTGCTATTGATCACAAAATAATTTCAGAATACTTATTAAAACTAACAAGAAATATAGACAAACAAAATGATGAAAGAGGGGTGAAAACTTAAAAAAAATAACATCTTATTGGTAGATTTTTTGTCATCTTATATAAATATTACTAAACTTCTCGTAAATATAAATAGGTTATAAAATATACAGCTACTGTTTGTAACAAGGAAGGCACTTTAACCTTTACAAGGTTCATTAATTACTTTATAGTTTAGTAATATATGTAAATATGTATATAACAATAATCGATTCTAGGCGGGTTTAAGGCTTCATCGTAAGGCATTCACATTGTCATGTATTCCAAAATACTGTTTTCTGTTCCTTTATTATACTAAAGTGGCATTGTTATTATCAACTTGGTGCTCGTGATTTTGGTACCAAGCATTCATTTCGGCTGAGAAATTTTCAGCTACATTTGGTGTTAACTGACTGAGATCAAGGCTTGTGTTCATCGCCATCGGACTACCGATGGATATGTTGCTATTGCTAAAAGGAGATAGGTTAATACTGTGGTTTCTTTGATATCCTATTGTAAGTATACGTACTTGACAGGACTGAACGGTTGGCACTTCATCGGCTGCAAAGGTTGATAGATACCTTTCTGGATGGAATTATCATCATCAAAGGTCTCGTTGGATTGTGTACTTTGGGGTGAAGGCAAGTTCCTGAAACCGATGCTATGAGATCTAGTACGGTGGCTCTCCTCCTGCGGTGCTTTCTGTGGGGATTTGTTGTATTTCGTTGAGTACTTGTAGAAATCGGCCATCTCGAATGGTTTTGTTTCTTCGTGATATGGCTTCCATTGCGCGTGTTGGACGACAGTCCCGTTTTTCGGTATATTGTTGTTGAAGATCTCCAAATTGGTCTCCAATGGACGGGGGGACGGGTTAGTCTCTGCGGGTATTTCCAGCAGCGGTTTCGGCGTCTGTGGGCTTTGAGCAAGGATGTGCGGTGATGGAGATGGTATCGACGAAGAAAACTCCATATATTTATCTTCTGGAGCAATCGACGGTACAGTTGAATGAGATCTTGTTGGTGTTACATTTACTGGTCCATCCAGGGACGTTTCATACCTACAAATAGTATGTGTATAGTAAATCTGAATAAAAGCTTCTTGCAAATAACAAACTTGAAAAATTGAAGTCATGCAATTGAATATATGAAATATTTGGCACACATAGTTTCGTTAGAATAAATTAACTTTTGAGACCATTAAATTACATCAATTCAAAATTTATAGATCTTGATATAAACCATATTCGACGTTTATAACCTTTCCAATAAGATAATTATAAAACATCCATCTACAATAATCATTTCATTATACTTATACAAGACTGTCATTTAAATTCACAATTATTTCTATGCAATAATAATTGAGTATATTTGAGAAAACATAAAAATATTGAATCTTCTTAAAACCAAGAATACGAAAATGTATAAGCATTGAATATATGTGATATACATATGTGTAACTGTACTTTTTTCCACATATACTACATTTAGAAATCACATCAATAAATCTTGATATTAAATAGAAAACAAAACTGTTTTAAGTGAAGGAAATATCGATTTGAATCAGATTTTAAATATTTTGCGTTTGAATTCACAAATTCGTTATTGGTGATAAATACTAATATATTAGTTCCAAGAAATATTAAAGTAATATTAATAAATAATTAATTATCTTTCAATTCCAAGTAATTTAGAGACTATAGTCCAACACTATACTCGTTTTAATGCATTCATGTTATTTTTCATATGTAAGTTTTGTCCAAGAATTGAAAACTTCAATTAATCCAATTTCATTTGCTAGATGATTACGCATTGAAATATTACCATTCCTTTTGTTTTTGCTTTCGTATATTGTTACTGTGTTCGCTGTAGCTCAGGGATTCGCTCCCACAGGAAGAGTTATCATCGCTAGGACATACAGAATCAATAGTTTGTCCTCCAACGCTACCAAGCGATTGCGTGCGCACCAACTGCCTGTTATTTTGCCTGTGTCGTCCAACGATCTAAAAGTATATACAATTCAATAAAAATATCCATCATTACAATTTGAACTACTTTCGAGTCATTTAAAATAATCGTATCACCAGTCCCATAATAATTATCTGGATACACGATGCAAGGAATATCTTCTTTGCTCAGAATATATTATAAAGAATCATTCCCATTTAAATGTGATTGTATAAGATCAAGCTATTGCATTGTACTATTAAGATCACCTGTTGAGGTTTCCTATGTTCGTGGCTGGGTGGAGCCGAAGCCAAAGTTGCGGATTTCGTTTCAACATTAGGCGAGTTGCGCCGCTGAATATGCTTATTTTTTCTTCTGTCTAAACTTCCAAATCTAAAAATACAGTAATTGAGCATTTCAATTATCTTTGTTTTTTTTTGTCATTTATGTAACCTTTTGTCTTTGGGGCCAACCTCGCTCGTTGATGAATTACACCAGAACATCTCACCGTTCTCGGTCCTTTTCCAATAACCACCTAAACCTGACGACATGCAATCATGCTCGTATTGCTGATGAGGTTGGAGCTGGTGTGGATTTATAGTTCTAGGATCGTATTGCCGGTAATTGGGTTGTTGTACTTGGATGGGATAGAACTTAACACTGGAACTACTGCTGGTGCTAGGACTTGTCTGTCTATGCATATGATTATTGTTATACTTTAATAAGTCTTGCTGATACTGATTTGTAAAGGATTGGGATTGTGGAGATCTTCTGGCTGCATGTGGCAAGGTATGAGACGGATTTATGTATTGGGGAGTGTGTTGTTTATATAAATTATTGCTGGATTGTGTATGGATATTGTACTGATGGTCATTTGGACTCTCGTCCACATAATTCTTGAAACCATTTAAACTCAATCTATGTAAACCACCAGAAAGAGCATCATCGTGCCTGATGTAATGTGCCATGTTTTCGTTCAAAGAAGAACTATCCGAGCCCTTATATATCAATTTCGGATGACTTTGTACGGAGTATCGCAGGTCATTGGTTTCCATGACGACAGGATGCTGCAATGAGCGCAAACTGTGTCTCAGCACAGTCTTCCCAAACGGATTTTCAATACTCATAGAAACAGTATCAGTATCTGAAAAAATCACATAAATCAATATATTTAAATAAAAATAGTTAAAAATTCACCTTGATCTAAGGGCCTAGGCTTTTTCTTTTGCTTGGGTTGATTATTTGGCGAGGGCAATTTGAATTGTGGCTTCTGTATGTGGGTCTTAAGAAATTGCATTTTTTCCTCTAATTCACTATACTTCAGTTTGTGTTGCTGATATTCAGCCATGTGCTTGCGTCTGACAGTCTAAAATAAATAATATTTCAATTTATGCACTTACATACATTATTCAACTAATTTACTTTATTTCCATTATTTTCGTTTGCCAAGCCAAGTGCAGCTTCAGCCATTTTAGCAAAGATCTGCATCTCCAGCTCAATATCATTGATTTCCTGCTCTTTACTGTTGTTATTAATCAGGTTTTGGGGCAGTTGGAAAGCTGTACCTATACGCCTTCGAAATGATGGTGTAGTTTCTCCCGGCTCTAAAGGATACTCTATAGGCATTGAGCCTGTTAGCTCTGCTTCCTAAAATAGACATTACGTTGTTGAGATTGGGCACATATTGCCTTCGCAATACTACAACTTACTTTGATGCATAGTTCTCGGAGCTCCTGGTTATGCTTTGCCAGCTTCTCCTCAATCTGTTTCTTGCGCTCCTGAAGGGTTGCTATTTTAGCACTGTTAGGGTTACTGCTTGCACCCATTTTCAAGCTTTTAGTTTCTTCAGTATTTACACCATCATCTTGCAAAATATAAACAATTAAAGCAAATGTCAGTTTTGTTTGGTTATGCTAGTTGAATTACCCATTTTAATTGCAACAACAGTATTGGGAACAAACGTTTGGCCATTACATAACTGGCGAACGAATCCTCTTTGTACTCGCTACATATCATCTAGATTACTAATTACATTTATCAAATGAAAACAATATGATATTACTGATAAAGTCACCAAAAGTCACAACTGCAATATAACTCTTACGAATGAAGTTGGTTACATAACATTGACAGTGAGGACGCAACAAGTTATTCGCAAATGAAGAATTTAGTATATACGAATTTATAAAATGGACTCATCGCTTATAACTTACTAAAATATTTACAAATTCGTTATTGTTCATTTTATTTATTACATTCAATTAAATATTAAAATAATTTAGAAGCTGCAACTTCAACTTGCTTTAAGTGTTTGTATTTACTCTTATTACTAATGTACCAACCAAAATAATTGATTTTATAATAAAATCAATATTAACAAATATTAAAAAAAAAATAGCGAAGCCATATAATGAAGTTTATAATGAACATAACTGAATGAGAAAAAAACAAGATAAATATATTAAAGAAATGATTAAAATAAAATCTCGTTTATCCTTTGAACTTAGGCTTTACGAAATAAAACAGATTTGTCGATAGGGTGATAACAAGGATATTTCCACATGTAATAAGATTACAATTTCACTTCTTATCATATTAGTCGATAGCCACGCATGCTAATTACAATTATGATTAAATTAATTAATTAAAACCAAGGTTACGGAATTAAGTAGATATCATGAGAGATTTATACATATTCTAATATGCATGAATTAAGCTAATAAAGTTGAAAAATCATGCTGCTTAAAAACAGGGAATACTAAATACAAGTTTGAATACTCTAATAAGACACCGGCTAATTAAGGACAAATCTTAAAGAACGAAGACAAAACCGAGCAAATAACAAATTGAACTTCAGATAAATATACTAGTCCCCTGTCCCGATTAAGCGGAATCGAATGTGTATAGTCTTTAGTTTACATATACACATGCTAATAAAAATTATAATATTTATGAATTAAGATGATGAAGTTGAAAAATCATGCTGCTTAAAAACAGGGAATACTAATTACAAGTTTGAATACTCTAATAAGACAAATACAGTCGATTCCACTTAATCAGGACACCGGCTAATTAAGGACAAATCTTAAAGAACGAAGACAAAACCGAGCAAATAACAAATTGAACTTCAGACAAATATACTAGTCCCCTGTCCCGGTTAAGCGGAATCGACTGTATATAGTCTTTAGTTTGCATATACACATGCTAATAAAAAGTATGATTACTCTATTTAAAGATGTTTTTATATCAATTTGCGTTAATAGGTAATAGATGTGTTATAATATAAATTTATAATTAATTTTATATTCAAACTTTATTTTTTGTTTATTTTTATTTTTACTGGAATTTTAATAAATATATTTTTCCCATGTTCTGATTTGGCGCTAATCTGTTTTGACTCTGTTCTAATAAATCACATTTAAAAATGTTCACGCAATAGCAAATTACTATAACAAATGTTAAGTATAGCCGCTTATTAGGGACAAATCCAAAAGAACGGAAATAAAACCGAGCAAATAACAAATGGAACTTCGGATAATTGTACAAATATATTAGTCCCGATGTGTATATAAGATTTATGCTAATCTATGCATATTTATTGCGTATGCTTTTACAGTTCACATTATATGACTCTGTCATTAAATCAGACAATGGACCTATTCTGTATGTAATGGACCGGTTCTTTGAAGCTTTTAATAATTATCTTTACCTGATTTGAAGTGCAGCTGACTGTATTTTATTGACTTATTGTCATGCATGTCAATTGGTGGCATAAGTTTAAGAATGGTTTAAAATAGTAGTAATTGGTTTTTAACAATACTATGAGTTGTATAGTCTGCGGTTCCGGAGTGTAGCGGCTCTAAATCAATAATTGCCGGCCGACCGGTCCACATGTTTTTCAACACTGCGTGCGGCTCCTTTAAACAGTTATATAAATTTTGGCTCTTCACACCAAATAGCTTACCTACCTAATAGGCCAGCACAATTTTGATGTATTCCATCAAGTTATTTATTAAATAAGTATGATTTAGCTGATTGACCAGCAAAATGTTATGAATCTTTGTTATTAATTGCTTGATTTGTTGTGTCCCAGAGATGGAATTCTGGACACAGTGGAATATTGTCTGGTGTTGTCGTTGTGGAGTCTCAATTGTAGGAATTAAATAATTCAATTTACATAACTTTATTCGTTACGGCCTTGGTGCTTTTTTTTTATTATAAGACCAGGACAAAATCTTATGCATTTGTTTATATGAAAAATATGATTGATTACGATTGTACGTGTAATGATTATTATGTGCTTATAATAAGGACTTGAATATTTATGATTGAATTAATAATAATTGTCTTTATTTATTATAGCCTGAAGGAACAGCCTAAATTATTAAAATTACCATTTCGTTGTTCTTATTTGAATATTCATTTTTAATGTTATTAATTGTAAAATATTTCTACGTAAGTACTGAAAAGTATACATTTTGTTACACACATAATTAGTTACCTATAATGATTTGTGTGTTAGGTTTATAAAAGTGGACAACATGATACTGGACAAATTATCTGAAATAATGTGCAGTAGAAGAAAAATGTCTGTCTTTCAAATGCAAGAAATTTGCATGTTTGCTTTATTTTAGTTATATAATCGATATTATTTTCATGGTAAACATGGTTTATTTGATAAATATAGTATTGTTTTTAGCATCTAGCTGTATATTGTTACATACTTCCACCAGAATTTGCGTGCAGCATTATTGGTTTATAGCTGAGCATTGTCACGCTTTTCTATTGGCTACGGTAATAATTACACTCCCCATCAGTTCAGTATTTGCGCAATTTTGTTGAGTTGCTACAGCCTACTGAATCGATTGCATAAATTTAGATAAAGGAATGTGATCCTTATAGACTTGTACGTTATATGACCATTGTCATTATACCTGGCAATGGTACTATTCTAAATCCGGTTTTTTGCAACCATTTGTAAATTGTTTTTACCTGGTTTGAAGCACAACTACCTGTCTTTTTATTAGCATATTATTAAGTGTTTCCATTGATATTAGTGGCTACATTGACCATTTTTGTTACCGTTACTTAGCGCATAATAAAACATGTCTTGAATAGTACTTTATTAATATTATTTGTTCTCTATTCAGTGTAAATGGATTCTATATGGTAGTAATCTGTTTCCAACAAAGCTATACTTTATATAAAACCCGTAAAATTTGTTTACTCTATCAGTTTCATCATGATTCACAAATCATTCAGGTTTTCAGGGCCGGCACAAGGGGAGTTCAGCGGATTCCCCGGCTCCCCATTAGTCACAATTGTAACTGAAGGGCTTATTATTTTTAATTAAAGAATACAATTTTGAAAATTATAATATTTTATTTTACATAGTACAAACAGTTAATGTAATTCGTGTTCGAACCTAAGCAATTTTTTTCTAAAGTTATAAAAACTACGAACAGATCTTCGTGCCTTTTGGTGAATTTTTTCAAGGACTCCATAAGATTCACGCATGAGCTGCAATGGGTATTCTGGGTGACCTTCAGTCCATTCAGCTTTGAGGTACAAAAATGTCTTCTTAAAACTAGCAATGTTCATCATCTATAATACAAATATGTCAATTAAATTACTTTATTTTAATCATAATGTGAGACATTTACCAGTCTAAAGTAGTATTCATCCCCTTCACACATCAGAGATGTAAAATTAGTGATTATTTGTAAATTTTCAGGGTGCCAGAAATGCAGCAGCTTCTGTATTCTGTGACGTTTATATTTTAACCAATAGTTTGCTTCCTTTGCTATGACCTGGAGCTCCACCGAATATGTTATATTAACACTCTTCAACTTTCTCATCTTGGTAACATCTACAAATAAAAACACAATTCAAGAACTCACTGTATTTTTTTAATTAAATAAATATATTTCTAAAATATTTGGCGCCTATGGGTTGCTGAGAATAATGCGCCACTCTTCATAAGAAAATGCATTGATGCAAAAGCAATTACATTATTTAAGTGCAAAATAGCAGACCATTGATTATATGGCCGACAAATGGATATTCTGTCCAACTACGTTTTTTTTTTTAACATATAATAAGTAATTGTGAATATTTACTTACACTGCTTGTGCAGCCTCATTTCAAATTCGTCCATAACAAATGTTAATTATCTATAAAACTATTCCTATTTATCAAACAATAGTTTAAGTAAAGTACTTTCCAGGCACCGGTATATTTTAATGACGGCGGCGATGAGAACCACTTTACATCGTTGAACGTATTTTCAACCAATAAGATTCATGTCCGTTGAAATACCAACTTTATATTTGAATTTTCTACTGCAACGGATTTGTTGCAAGTTTTTATGACAATCAATATACAAGAAAACACTTACATATTTCTCCAAACTAAAAGCAAACAAATATTGTGGAAAGTACAAATATTTATCATTATTTATTTTTTTACGATCTGCCTTAATTTTCTTCAGTTGGTATTATTGTGAAATTCCCTCGTTGGTCAAAAAACTTCTATACATTTGATTTCTTCATAAATAAATTTCAATTAGATTCTGCATACAAATTTATGGAATATGTTTTTAACATTAATTAAACATGTATCATTAATATCCTGCTATATTTTCTTCCGATTTTCTTCAAGCAAGAATTTTGAGCTATGAAGTTTGGAGTAATAAAAAAGTTTTAATTAGATGTTATATTTTTCTAATTTATATATTTTAATTAATATTGATATATTAGAGTTTACAGTTAATGTTATTACAATATTGAGGAATTGGATGAATTTAGTTGTAGTATTCTGAACAATGTTTTAAATTTTTAATTAACTTTATTTATTATAGCTCAAATGAACATGATGCTCTTACTTTGTGGAGTGTAGTTTTTTTTAAATGTTATAGTACAGTGGAATCTCGCTTAACGAGTTTAATCCGTTCCAAAATTTTCGGATTTTTACTCGTCTAGTGAAACACGTTTACCCATATAAACCACAGTGGAAACTCGCTTAACTAGCACCTCGTATAACGAGCATTTCGCGTAGCGAGCAAAATGAATTATAAGAAAAATGACTCCCTTAACGAGCGACGTTTTGCATAACGAGTGACGATGAGAAGTCCCGGATTTCGTGCCTTCTAAATCATTTTTAAAACTTCTACACATATTATGTGTATTTTTTAATATATTAACAATCTTCGATTTTCTTTGTTATCTTTGTTTAATATTTTGCAAATATAATTTGTTTTTGCTGTAGATGCACACAAATGTATTGTGTCTAACCATTAATTGGAAAATATTTCTACAGAAGTCATGAAAAGTATACATTTTGATACACACAGAAAATACAATAGGTAACTAATGATTTTTATTTAGGTTTATAAAAGAGGACAAGATGACACTGGATAAGTTATCTGAAATAATTTGAAGGAATAGAAGAATTTCTGGTTTACAGATGCAAGAAATTTGTAATATGCATTTTTTATTAAATGATCAAGAACTAAATGACGCCCAGAAAGAAATCGATATTGAGGATTTGCAATCAATGGAAGACAGCATAGTTCAGTAACTTAATAGTTTGAAGATACTGGAAAAAGATGAACTAAAATACTTTAATTTATTTATGTATATTGTTTTTAATAATGTAAAATTAGTTAGATTTGTTCAATGCATTACTGTATATTTTAATATACTTCTTACCTGCATTCGAGTGCATCATTAATGGTTTATCGTTGAGCATTGTGACGCTTTTTCATTGACTACTATAATTAAACTCCCCATCAGTTTAGCATTTGTTGTATTGTTACAACCTACTTATTCGATTACATACATTTATATAATCCTTATAGACAGGAGCGTAATATGACCATTATAATTATACCGGGATATCTAACTATTCTGAATCCGGTTGTTTGCAGCCTAAAGTATTTTTACCTGGTTTGGAGTACAACTATCTCTCTTTTTATTAGCACATTAATAAGCGTTTCCATTGATATTGGTACATTGACCATTTTTGTTACCTTTATTTTGCACATAACAAGTAGTAAACTTTATTATTATTTGTTCCCTATTCAGAATATGATTTTATTTTGGAGTATCTATAATACTGTTAATATTAAGCACAAAAAAAACTATAAGAATGTAAATGGTTTTATATGGTAGTAATCTGTTTCCAACAAAGCTATTCTTTATATAAAACCAGTAAATTTTGTTTACTCTATCAGTTTTAACTTGATTCACACATTATTCAGATTTTCAGGGCCGGCGTAAGGTGAGTTCAGAGGTTTCCCCGACCCAAGCTTTATAAATTTCCTAACGTATTTAAATTTTTTGCAAAGGAAAAGTCCATACAATTTTTATTTAATAATATTTTATGATCCTCTAATTGTTTTTAATAAATTTAATTAGCATGTCAAAACTTGCATGATACTGAGAAAATCTACCACACGGCCCTGTTTTACTTTAGTAAACACAGATGCAAACGTTTTTAAATTATATTTTGAATGTATGTTATTATTTTTAATTAAAGAATACAATTTTGAAAAGTATAATATTTTATTTTATATAGTATAAACAGAGTTAAAATAATATTTGGTTAAATATACGCATTTTAGTTTTAATATCTTTAAAGCTATCAACGGATCTACGTGTCTTTTGATGAATTGTCTCCAGTTTTTTGTATGATTCATACAGGATCTGGAATGAGTATGCTGGGTCATCTTCAGACAATTCTATGTAGGTAGCTTTCAGGTATGTAAGTTTCTTCTCGAAACAAGAAAGATTCATCATCTATAATAAAAAATGTCAATTAAATTACTTTATTTTAATCATAACGTGAGACATTTACCATTCGGTAAAAATATACATCCCCTTCATAAATGATGGTCTTATAATTATTAATTATACGTACACATCTACGGTTCTTAGTAGGTTCCAGATTCTGTAGAGTCTTACGTTTATCGACCAACCAATATTTTACCTCCGTTGCACTGACCTGGAGCTCTGACAAATATTTTTTATAGTCACTCCTCAACTTTCTCATCTTGGTAACATCTACAAATAAAAACACAAAACAAGAATTCATTGTATTTTTTTTAAATTAAATATACATATAACCAGGGCCTTTCTAAGGTATTTGGCGCCCATGGGCTGCTAAGAATAATGCGTCACTCTTCATAAGAAAATGCATGGGACGGGAAGCCCAAAAGACTAGCGTCCCAGGACAATATCCACCAATTTCGCCCTACATATAAGCGATTAAAAATTTAAGTGGAAAATGGAAGACCATTGATTATATGGCCGACGAATGGATATTCTGTCAAACTACGTTTATTTAACATATAACTTACACTCGTTCCGCAGTCTGTTTTCAGATTCGTCCATAATGAATATTAATTATCTCTAAAACTATTCAAACTTATCAGACAATAGTTTAAGAAAAGTACTTTCTAGACACCGGTATATTTTAATGACGACGGCGATGAGAACCACTTTACATTGTTGAACGTATTTTCAACCAATAAGATTCATGTCCGGTAAAATACCAACTTAATATTTGAATTTACAATTGCAACGGATTTATTGCAAGTTTTTATGACAATCATTATATTATACAAGACAACACATTCATGTTTCTCTGAATTTAAACCAAACAAATCTTTTGTAAAGTACAAATATTAGACGTTATTTATATTTTTATGACCCGTCTCCTTAGTTTTCTTCAGTTGGTATTATCGTGGAATTCTCTCGTTGGTCAAAACACTTCTGTGCATTTGATTTCTTCGTAAATGAAAATGGAATTGGTAACTAATGATTTTTGTTTTAATTTTATAAAAGTGGACAATATGACACTGGATCATTTATCTGAAATAACTCTATTAACAGAAGGTAGAGGCTTTCAGATGCAAGAAATTTGTAAACATTTTGCATGTTTGATTTTTTTTTAGTAATATTATCTTTTTTTGCAGATACTCTTTATTTAAAAAAAATATATTCAAGAACTGAATGACGCCTTGAAAGAAATCTATGTTGAGGACTTGTAACAAATAGAAGACAACATTGAAGATACTGAAAAATATGTAACAATATTATCTAACAGGGCAGAAAGACCTATGGTCAATATCCCTTTGAACCAGTTGACTTTTTTTTTGGTTTATGATATTTTTATTTTGTAATTTTCTGTTTCAATAAATATTATTATTATTTAATTTAATGTATTCATATAAAAATAATCTGGAATTTTAGTATTTCTTTGAAGCCGCTCCTGTATATAGCTATATATCAAGGGTGGCTAGACTTTTTGCAACAAGAGCCGCAACTAAACTTTTTGGTATAATAATTTAAAGAAAAAAATAATCATAATATAAAATATATATACTATTTGTCTCTTGAAGAGCCGCATGCGGCTCGCGAGCCACAGTTTGGCCACCCCTACTATATATTAATACATATTTCTACCTGCTTTCGAGTGCAGTATTATTGGTTTATAGTTGAGCATTGTGATGCGCTTCCATTGGCTGTGGTAATAATTACACTCCCCATCACTTCAGCATTTGCGCAGCTTGTTGCTTTCTATTATATACTCAATCGATAGCATAATTTTAGGAAAAAGGAATATGATCCTTATAGACTTACACGTTCTAACGTGAAATAATTACACTACCAATTTTAACTTTGCAATAAAACTTTCTTCTTTTTAAAATGTATAAATAACAAATTGTCAACATCCTTTTACTGATCTATTTAAAAAGTAAATAAACTGTTAACATGACAAAAAAACAATTATTTCTGATTTAATATTTTTCTATTTAGCTTTACTGTTATGTTAATTGTTTATCCAGAATTTCCAGACAACCTGTTTGCTTTAATCTATAACAAATTTAATTGTTTATTCAATGATGAATATTTCATTCTGAAAGTATAATTTATATTGAGGAATCCTTTAAAAATAGTATAACTAAGGAATAATAATAATATTTTCATTGAAATCTACATAGCATAACCTTAAATTCAATATGGAAATGTAATTAGCCCTTAAATATTGGTTTATTGTATTGCTTACAATAAATCAGTTAACCTAATTCAATAACGAGAAAAAACACAGGACTTAGAAAGGATTCCTGGAAAAGGTTGTTAATAATCAATAGAAAAGAGACAATTTGGTATTGATGAGATGGATGTGATCCTGAGGATCCTAATGATAAAATAATAATATAGAATACAGTTCGAAGTTATTAAATATATAAATTACATGATTTAACATCTCAGTGAAAAATAAAACAATAGTGTGATTGTTGATACAGAATTAGCATCAGAACTGCGATTTAACATTTGGCTATTGAGTTAAACGCAAACGACATATCACGTCTGAATCAGCAATTTTGTATGTAATTTTGCATTTCTTAAATATTTCGTGCAGATGTAACATTCATTGATAAGACAATAAAGAAAATGCAACTTTTCATTTTAATTCCATAAACTGTTTTAAGATTGTAAAGATTAAAAAAATATATTTATTTATAAAATATGTTTCTCTTCGTATACAAACTATGCAACAGCCAATTGTTGTGTAATGTGTTAGATTAATTGAGCAATCAGTCAATAAACGACGAAACTATCGAAAAAAAAAAAATTTATAACATTTTACTCGACTTCACAATTATACTATATTGTTTTTATGTGGAGCAAAGAAAGGCACTTCTCTAGCAGAGGTGTAACTTCAGTTCAGAGGCTCCAAGTGATCAAATCCCATAATCCCTAAGTGAGATTATGGGAATGCATGGAGGCCTTGGCCACAGTTGCGCCTCTGTTACGTACCTACAATTACACCATCATTTAGACAGAAATCTGTCAGCTATATCTGAAAGACAACCAAAATGTATCTGTGTGCAACCCCAAAACGAAAACGGTTTAGAAATATAAATTTATTTAATTACAAATTGGGACTTTTACAACTGAAAATACCTAAAATAAATCGTGCAGTTAACAGCCAATTTTCATTTTATTATATTTAATATTATTACTTCAGCGTACTTATATATTTTCTGTCTTCTCATTTATATATTTATACATTATAGAAATATTCTATTTAAAAATTCTTGGCTAATAACAAACAGTCTTTATTTCGGTCAATTTACAGAATAATATTTGTATTCGTTCAATTCAAATTTCTTTCTGTACATATTAAAAAAAATATTAGAAGAAAAAAATAACAACTTTTTATTATTATTAATAATTGCTTTCTCGTTTTGTTCTTGTTACGACGATTAGCCTGGACAAGGTATGTTATGTTGTTGTTTTTGTATTACAATATTATATATATATAATATAGTGTATAATTTTATTTAATTATGTTTTGTTTTATTCTTAATCAGGTAATAATGACCTGAAGACGATCGCGCAGGCTAATCACAAACAAAATACAAAAGATATTGTATTGAACAATGAACTAAGAAAACTCATTTGTAAGTTGTATTTGGTGTTTTTTTTTTGTTATTTTTTTTAAAACTTTTATCTCTTTTAAACAATAAGTAGCATACAAAATCTTGAAAAATATTCCTTTCTTTTATAATCTAAAATACAAAAGCTGCTAAACCTATTATATTTAATTTATTTATAAGGAAAGTACATGTTAACAATTTCATTCGACGAATTGTAAGATGTACTCTCTTTAATACACAGGTTAGTTCGACTCCTTCCACATAAATTTCCACCCGGAGTTAGCGTACTAAGGAGATTTCATAAAATGCATACGAGGTTAGCGGGTTTTACTCAAAATATTGAATTTCCTTCTTACAATATATATACATTAATTAGTGTGGTGGAAATTGATGTGGAATTGTGTAATTAATTGCCCCTGAATTCTGGATGAAAGGTTTCATGTTTATATATATTTATTCTATATATATATAAAAATTGAACCAAATCGAGAAAATTTCGAACTAAGAAACATTTTGCTGAACGAAAAGAAACTATCAATAAATATAAAATTATTAAGAGTAAATACACCAAAAGAAAAAAAAAAGGATAAATAATTTTCTTTTTTTCACGCGGATTTTAGATATCCGTACAAACAATAAAAAATGTTTGTTTTTGTTAAATAAACTAAGGATTAATTATCTCATACTATGCTTTGTACATTTTGGTTTGACTCTGACAATAATTTATCATAACACATACAGAGTGGAATTTGAAATGATCCGACAGAAAAAGGAAAATAAATGGAAAACATGATTATTTTTTTCTTAATATATAGAAATTATAATATGCAAACGGCGAATAATGACTGTAATGATACACTCTGTATGCCATGAAGAAACTTTTTTGCTTATGATTTTGCTGTTATGTGGTATTTTTTTTTTTGTAGTGCTTTAGACTCATATAAATCCATTTTGATTTGTTGATTTTCCTTTTATCAATCTCTCTTTCTCGTTTCTGTATTTATATTGTAAAATTTAGCCGCTACTTCACTACACTGTACACTAAATTTAGAAGTTCTTTTTATATCATTTGTTTTAATCATGCTAAGCCATGAAGTCCGGGTCACTAAAGTCGTTCTCACTTTCATCACCCGAAGAACTCACGAATTTCCTTCGTTTTTTCTTGTGTCTGTGTTTTTTACTTTTTTCAGTAGTCCGCTTTCTAGCGTTCTGTTTCGTATCACTATCCAATCGTCGATTGGATATAACAAGTTTCGGCACTTTTGGTGGTGGATTATCCTGAGAATTAAAAAATTTGGCGATTAGTAATGAAGATCAACGCGTTGAATTTTGGTTTAAAATACCTTGTAATTTGTTAGAACTACTTGGTCAGCTTCGGTTAATATAGATGTGCTCGACGGCGCCGGTCCAGTTGCGTTAGTTGAGCTCGAATTCATCGTCAGACTGGCATTTGTCGTTGAGGAGTTCTTTTGGTTTTCATCGTCATCCAAGTCGTCCGGGTCCAATTGCAACATTAATTGCTTGAACTGTGTACAGACATTATTAGCAATTAATTATAAATTACAAATAAATCAAGGAAATAGAATAATTTGGGAATAGGGGGTAGATGTCTGTTGTTCACTTACATCTAAGTATTGCTTTATTAGTTCTTTTCGGCCATCGAAGTCCAAGAAGTCCGGCGGCATGCCCTGTTTTATCCTATTGACCGTCGCTTTCGGATTGAAATGTGTATTGCTTTTTCGATTTGCTGTTTTTTCATATACCTTTGCGGGTTCTGACGGTGAGTATTGCTGGATTTTGCTGATAACAAGAAAGGAAATTTAAAAAAAATAAAAAATAATAAACAAGACAACTGTATGAGAAACAATGTATATAGTAATAGTTCATTGTAATTTGTATGTGTACCTATCGCTAAGACCGTAGGTATCTTTGATATGCTGCTTCAAGACAAGCAATAGTAGACATCCCTGTGCGGCCGTAATGCAAGCTTGTAATTGAGACACATCCTCAGGCACTCGTTCTGCTAAAGTATCCTCGTCATCGTCGTCCTCATCCAAAGCGGAGATTTGCTCACCACTCTTGCCGGACGATTCGTTCGCCATTTTCTGAGCATCAGTTATCAGAAGACCCTGTGAAGAAATACGGATTGGCGTTAATGGTCAATATTCTTAATGGCAGCAAGCGTACAATACCTCTCGAAAAGTTTGCAATAAATTCGTTCCGGACACTGAGATCATAACATCTATATGATGCACTATAAATAATGGTTCATCTTGTACTTGGTATGGAAAATATGCTAAATTGTCAGCCAGGTACAACATATACGATAAACTTGCTCGCTGTAAAGAGAAAGAAACCAAAGTAGAACGATTTTACGAAGTTAGTCATAATTATAATACTTACAGCTTGATCATCAAATTGCTTTAATATATTTAAAACTAAGGCACGTCTCTGTTGTCTAGAACTCCTAAGTAGAGAATACAGATATCCATTTAATGCACTTGGGTACTCTCCCTGCTCCTTAATTTTAAACCCCCTAACAATTGAAACTTCTTGCAATATTCTTTGCAATTTATACGACAGACTTATACCTAAAGATGATTTTGCATGAATAAAGCCTGGATATTTCTTTTCGATCTCCTGCAACTGTTTGTCAGCTGTATGCGAAATGAAAACCTCTTGATCCGTACTCATGCATATTAAATAAGGAACAATCTGGATGCGAGAAAAATAAAACAGATATTAGATATCGAGAAGTACAATAATTATAATGCATAGTTACTTGAACAGGATGAACCAATCCTTGTTGCAGCACCAATTGAATCACTTTTAAGGCCGGTGATCTGACTTGCACATCTGGATGCAAATACGATTGTAATATTTCCTTCAGATACAACTGAATGATTGTACTAGCCATACCGGATGAAACGTCACCCATTTCTTTGAGATTTTCTTCTTTAGATCTTTTGGACCACTCTAAATCTTGTTGGATCATGCGACTTTCCTCCTCGGTCAGGTAGCTTTCAATATTATATAGAACCTCACTTTTCATTTTTAATGGAACTTCGTCCGAAGTAAGCATCCGATGATAGAAGCACTTAAGCTCGTCCTCAAGCATAAACTCGTAGTGCCTGATGCATATGGATCCCATTGCCTTCAGGGTATTGCCTTGAATATCATCGTCGTCTTGTTGTAAAAAATAAATAAACATACTGTATATTTTATCTTTAATATCGAGTAACTTCTCTCCCGTGACTTCAACATTTTTAAAATCAAAGTACCTCAATATAAGACCAACGATGAACAGAGACCGTCGGAAATATTGTCGGCATTTAACTTCTCTCAGGGAGAGCTGATGCTCCTCAGAATTTTGTAACCAATTTTGGAATCTCTCCAGATACGAGTAGTATCTGGTAAAGCAATCACGAATTAGTTTGAAATTCCTAGTGACTCGGTTAATGATCGAACCTAAACATGAAATGCAACTCGCGACTATGTGTCTGTCGTGCTTTAGAATTAATTTCATATTATCTTCCTCCAATTGGGCCAGAAACGAATCGCTAGGATGCTCCATTAACGGCACGACCAGTTCCAGCATTTTGGATACCCGCATTATTATCAACGAATCCGCACTCGTCTCGCACTTCAAACTAAGGTACGGCTGCAGAGTTATTGCATGTTCTACAAGCAGTTGCGGACGAATCTTAGCAAATAAAAATAATGTAGTTAAACATGCGATCAATCTATCTGATGTTCCGCCATTGTCGCTAGTTTCCTCGAATTTCAGGACGTTTTCAATCAAACAGTCCACTATCTGTCGACATGCCAGAAGCAAAGCCTTTGGCGGTTCCGTATTGATTTTAGTAGAATCCTCTTTATCCTCTTTCGGCTTGAACAAACTGAGCAGCAGCTGTTCGAACCACTCAAACCCGATGTCCTTGCAAGAAGCAACTACATCGGTGATATTCATCACTTTTCGCAGAAGACCGGTGTCTTTTGGGGACGGCGTGAACCACATGTTTTGGAAGACTTCCATAACGAGTTTCCGAATACCTTCTTCGTCATTGACCCTCCGTATCATTTTCACACATATCTCTGGTATTTTCGGAAATTCAGGACACTCGATGCAAATATCCTTTAGAATTTTTATGACTCGCTTCCTCACACTTACACCGGTATCCAGTATCCTAGCTGACAACATCTCGTAATACTTATTAATCAGTTCAGGCCGGTTCAACACAAACTTTCCAACCAGGTCCACAGCCGCCTCCCTCACGGATGTGGAGTGATCCAAAAACGATAAGTTCACGCCCATTTGCATGTCGTGCCTACCGAGCACCGAAGGATCAGCTTCCACAATCATAGTTAGACATTTCATTGCTTTTGTACGGATAGCAATTGAAGATTCTTTTAACACGATCAGAATCTAGTTGAATATCGATCATTAGTAAAAAAGAATAATATATAAAATTATCAAGTATAATGACTTACCGCTTTTAAGTATCGGTCAAAGCATTGAGAAAAATGACGTTTGGAAGCCAAGTATTGTGCTATTAATTCCGCACTGTTGTAATCGATATAAGTCTCAAAAACTTTGACCATATTGCCGGCACTGACGGTTTCTTTAAATGGACGTATTTTAGATATTAAGAACTTCTTCCTCTCATCCAAATCCTTAATCTTCTCAGAATTCTGCTGATCTTCTCCCTTGTGATTTTCTATTGCTTCATCGCTCTCAGAGTCAGAATCATCATTAATACCTGAAAGGTGATTGTTAAGTCTCGCTGCCCTTTGGGATATTCGACGTTCATTACTTTTTCTATTTCTGTGGTTATCCTTGGAGTTGTGCTTGCCATCTTTTTCATTGTTGGAAATTGAAGACTTCTCAGTGTTACATTCTTTGTACCATTGGACTATATAAAAATGTCTGGCGAATCGGTAGGCCTCGTCGTTTTGAGCATTGACAGCCAAAAAATCTAGCAAAACCCTCTGCAGAAACTGTATCCTCTCCTCGTCGTTCTTCACCTCCAATTTTTGTTTCTGAAATCTCTTACTTGTACTACTACAGAGGCAAAAATAATATTCGTAACACTTACATTGATCTCCTCGTCGTTTTCTTTCATCTCTTCTGACTTAATTTCTTTTATCATTTGATCGATGGTGTTCAGCTTGCACCTGGAGAATACACTGTCCCTCCTAAGTCTGGCGGCAACAACTCCCAAATAATCTAAACTAGCTACACGCAAGGACATGTCTGTGCCTTTGTTGGAAAAATTCGATACCAAGAGTTTCCCCAACAAGTCCAACACTAACTCGGTGGCAGGCCATTCTGGTTTATTAACGGTAGCCAGTAAATCCTGAACGAAGTTTTCAAAGAGAGGCCTGTAATCAATCTCCTCAGTTTTGTTTCCGACTTTGTTTAAAAACGCAGACAGGAATGTTGCTGCCGTGGACAGTGCCTCTCTGCTTTTATTGCAAATCAAAACATCCTTATCCACCTAAAATATAAAAGAAAAAAGAACAAGAATATAATAACATGAACCATGGTTTCGAATTTCTGTTTACTTCTTTAATGCAGTAAGTAAACAATGGTAAAACGATCACAGTAAAATAATAAATTGTGCACATGTATAAAATATACAACAAATATTTCTCTGGATATAAATCGATAGAACATACATACGCATGTTTATATATATAATTACATATATACACACACACACACACATACATACTGCGCAAAGTCAATTATGAGTAACATATGCATAAATATTTATTACGATCCGACCCGGAGTTGGTCGAACGCCAATGAGGTAAACAACCAGGAGTCTAATCAATTCGTAACAATCAAATAACAAATAAAAATTTTGTATCTTCTTTTTAACAATTCATACATGCAATAAGCAGTTATGAACAAATTCTATATAAATAATGATGTGCACAGTAAATTACATTTCCAGAGATTTCAGTTGGATATTAGATCCAACATCTCGAAATTTCTGCACGAAAACAAGGGTATGACTAATTATTAAATATGACATTAGCGATACATTATGTTAGTTTTATCGAGCAGAGAGTTTGAGACATTACATTACTTATTGTTTAATAAATATATGTATATGATTAAGTAAAAGTTATACATATATACATATATCTATAAATATATATATATATATATATATGTATATATTACTAAATTAAGTGTTTTTAACAATATTATACTAACGTTTTTTAAATTGTCCGCGTTTGGGTCTTTATCTCGATCTTTATCCCTTTCTTTTTTTGAGGAGCACAGATTTTCCGGTAAGACGACGACGCACTGAATCAGTTGCAGAACTAAAGCCGTTAGCATTTGTATGTTTTCATCACTATTAAGTTTATACGATCTTAGGCTGCGTTTTGTACTTGGAAGACGTGCAATAGATGCCAGGATATCGTCTAGGAGTAATCTTCGATGCTTCTCGTATTTGGTGAAAATCTATTGAACATAAGAATGGTAAGAATAGTAAGCTAAAAAAAACCGTGGATCATCGGTAGACGTACCGTTGTAACTAGTTTTAGGCATGAAAGCTGCAGTTCGCTGACATTTTCCGTGAAGAAAGGTGAGACGCCCATTGAAGACGCATGCAACACCGATGTATCCGTTAAGATCTGGATGTCCAACAGATCCGAAAGTAACGTAACCAGCTCGGAAATCTTATTATACAGTGTTTGAATGCTCTTCTCCAATACATGCGCGGACTTCTTTCGTCTCCCATCTAAAACAAACATATTACAACTACAGGTCTAATAGACGTCTTAATTGTCTATCTCCTCACCTTTCTTCTTATTATCTAGTCGGTAAGTAACGTCGTAAGATGGAAATATGGTATTATACATTTGGTATTTAATATACAAAACAATTCTATCTATAACATCCTCAATATAAACCCTTTTAGGCATATTGCGTGATGTCAAGATATGCATACAAGTTAATGAGGCGTCGGCGGCGCCCATCACTCGCTCCATTGCTGTTTCGATCCAGATTTGTCGCATACTCTCATTATCCTCCTGCAAAAATGAAGAATTAAGAAGCTGTTTAGCGGGTTTGATGTTGCAAACCAACGTCCGTAATCGGTGTCACACGGTCCGCTCCCCGGATTGTGATTTCCAAGGCGTTAAGTAGTTTCACCAGCTTGTCCGACGGTATCATTTCCATGGCAGAAGATATCTTCAGTTTCGCAGCTTCTGTGCAAAGCTCCTGCACAACATGCCTATTCAGCAGATGTTCGTCCGGCACAAGCCCGTCCTCCCCGATTTCTGATACATCGATTTCACTGTAAAATTTGAGAACATGCTCCACATTCTTATTGAATCTGCCGTACGTGTTGGTTTCCATCAGCTCTTCTATAGATAACTTTTGCATAACTGGTCCAAACTTCTTCTCAACCTTCCGAAGTTTTGGTTTTATAACGGGCGTGTCTATCTTCTCCACATCGTGCCTTCGCTTTTTTCCAACTAGAGCAGAAAATGTATCTGGCACGTAATCATCCTCCTCATCAGCAATATAATTCTTTTTGTTTTTTCGCTTCTTCTTAGTGAAGTCCTCCTCTTCTTCTTCATCTGAGTTTGATTGCTCCTTGTAACTTCTAGATACACGAGCATCCTTCGTCGAATTATTTACTATCCCAAGTTCCTTCGCCAATTTCGGCTTATTTTCTATGAAGCTAGACACGCTCTTCTGTATCAGGATTTGGTCCTCGCTTGATATTCGCTGCAGTCTCACGATTGGCTGCAATACATGTATTGATTTATCCATACCGTCCTCCTCTTGGACCACCTGTTGCTGTTTTAATTGCTGGGGCAGTTGGTCTTGTTCACACCGAAGTTGTTGATGTTTTACATGATCCTGCTTAACCTTAACAGCTGCCACCACGTCCTCCACTGACAGCAGTTCTTCTAAAACTACAGTCTAATATACATGACATTCAAATTTACTGAATTATTAAACACAAACATAAATATCTGCATGTAATTCATTGATTGTTTGTAATTAGTACAATTGACTTGTTACGAATTAATCAAATGCTTCTACTACTATGCAAATATCTTTGTAAGCTAAATTCACAACAATATCTGTAACCACATCGACTCAACAATGCCTGATTTCAATAACTAACAAAGATAACTTGCAACTAATAAATATTATCATAAATACAATTCTGTTATATATTCTGATAGTATTAATGAATTTAGTATTCTTGAAATTTTTATGAACCCAATTCAAATTGTTTGTAAAGTTTTAAAACAATTAATGTTATTAAAATTGCAAATGTATATAACAATTGGTTTACTATGTATAGTTTTGCTATGAGATGAGTTCCCATTTGAGTTATTTATTATAATTAGTTAAATATGTAAAATACATACATTTTCTATTCACGACACAACTTTCTTAAAAATATCTTCACGGAATAACGGCCGGCCGAATGTACTATATTACCAACCGTAATTTCAAAAATAGAACATAACCGCAAAAAATATAAACAAAATATATACGATAGAAAAAAATTTGAAATACCTTTAACGGAATTGAAGTGCTGTTTTTTGAAATCGAGTTCTGCATTAGATTCTGTTGTTTCAATAGCTTCCATCTCATTATCATTACAAGAAACAATAGGTTGCAGTTCATTTGGGATTCCATCAGCGTTTAGTGCGTTATCGTTGATGTTGTCGATTTTGTTTGTTGTGTTGTCGCTATTAATCCGCTCGTTGAAAATGTCATCTTTAAATAAATTTTCTAGTGGAGGCGGCACAACGTCCAGTATTGGTGTGCAATTCAGTTTAACTTCATTAGTATCCACATGCTTTTTGGGTGTCTTCAACTCCAGCACAGGCAGAGGAGGCTCAACTTCCTTTTCTATAGCTGGTATGTTATTTAGCTCCATATTCCCTCTGAAAACATTTGGGTTTTTTGCAATCATTGCTTGCAATAACTCTGGTATATCCTTCTGCTGAACAACAGACGTCTCTGTGCAAATGAAATTGTCCTTAACATCACTGAAAAACACATTAGTTAAATATCTTTTCTTATGCAGGTGCATCAAGGGATTAAACATACATATGATCGGCAGAAGTTTGGCTCAGTGAGTGTACTAGCTGTGGAACAAGTGTATCATCTCTGGCTCTAAGCAAATTTTGAGCCTCCTCAGCAACTCTTGGGTGAAACAACAATGATTTGTTGCTCAGAGTTTGCGGTAATGGTGTTGGCAATGGCATTTCAGGTAACACTAAAAATGTTGAGAGTTATGATTATATTTGTAGGAGATTTACAGAGATTGCTACTTACAGTCTGTGAGACTTGCTACCCCAGCCAGTGTGGTGATGGGTACACTGGGAACGTCCCGATCCATCTCCACAAATGTTAAAGTCGATCACCCAAATACCATGACGTAGTGATAATCAATGAAAAAAGTATATTCAAACGTCTGCTATATAGGAGCAGAAGCCTGAGACTTGTTGCAGAGCATCGGTGCTGCAAATATAACAGAAGCATCGGCTCACCAATAACTATCACAGAATACTATAATGATTATAGCTGTAGCATTACACTAGATCACTGTTTTGTGTTTAAATTGAGCACATTCACAGTTGTTTAGTGATGATTAATTTGGGGGGTCTCTGTTGTAGTGGTCTGCTCAGCATTCTGCGATGGTCAGTGTTGCGGTGGCTGTGTTCTGCTCTTGCTAGGGCGGGGTGGGGGGCTTAGTGTTGAGGCTTTGCTTGCTCTTCTCAATGAATGTATTAATATTTATTTTTTTTTGATGGTTAGACGGTCACATTTTCGTTAACAATCAGAATAAGCTAATGGCTAAGTGACATAACTGTCAACACAGTTATAGGTGACATTTGACACAGCTAACAAACTTTAAAAACCACTCGGAATGCAGCGAATTCCGTTGGACCGATGCTGGGGAAGGTTAGATCTTGGCCCTCGAAAACTTTCCGATCGATGCCTTCCGCTATTTCCTTCAGGTGCACAGATAATGCATCCTCCGAGGTAAATAAGTTTGTTTTCCTCCTCAGTCGAGATTTGATCGGTCCCGTATGTAGTGAAACGCATTGGGTTTGCAGTGTGGTGACTCGCTTCAGTCGTTTCTGGCGTTTCTACAGATACCCCATGCACATGAACGCACCAGAACATTGGATAAACATCACTAATTGTTTCACTATTCTTTTTCTTATTATTATTTATAACATATATATACATCTATATATACACACACATATATATACAAACGCATACATACATATATACACATATATATCTATCTATATCTATATATGTGTGTATATATATATATAAAATGCAATCGAATGGCGACGTTCTAAACACAGTTCATGGGAGGCAAACTCCAGTTAACCAGTTTCTTCTTATTCACTCTAATGTACACAACAACTTACCGTCAGAGGGAACTACGGTGACGCAACGGACCTCGAAGTCCTCCAGAAGCGCGTAGTCCGTACCGACAAAAAAAACCGTCAGACCGCCAAAAATTCGACTGCACTCGCAAACGCCGAACGCGCTGAACGTTCCGTAGCCCCAACGAGACAAACAACAACAACAAACAAAGTGAACAAAAAAAAGAACACAAAAAAAATATGAGAGGAGAGAAGAAGAAGAGATGAACGTAGATGGAGGAGGAAGAGAAGGAGGAGGAAGAAGAAGAAACCTAAACTGCTAATAATTTATTTTGCGAACGCACGTAACGTGCGTTCGCCCATACTCTTGTCACCTCATCCTTTCCCGTTGTCTTCTTTTATTCCACATAAGTAATTGCATCTTTATATTGGTGTATTTCATTACTTTGCCGCCTCTTCTATTCGTTCGGTTTGTTTTCGAATTGTAATAACCAAAAATGCATATGACGCATTAACAATTTATTGTTGCACAGCCCACGCCACCCAAAAGCGCAGCGTTTCTTTCTTCGTTGTTCGGACATCTTTAGTCTTGCAATATTGCTTTATATAAACAATTCGCAACAATCTGCTACTCCATCTAGTGGTGGATAGCTACTAATCGGCGTCGCTTTTTCCCTCTCTCTGTCACTCTTTCTCGCATCATCTTCCTCTCTTCCGGGTCATTGCCACATGTAACGCGCGTGGAATTTTTTTGTTCCAAACCTCTTACACCGATGTCCTTATGGTTGCATAGTCAATGCTTTGTTTGTAAATATGTTCCACGTAACCACGCTTGGTAGTTCAAACCCTCCAAGTTACCTGTAGCAAGACAATAGAACTACTTAAAAAAACAAGATTTATTTCGACGTACCAAAGCAAATAGTTTATCTAAATCCTTTCATATTCTTATAAAGATTAAACAAAATTAAACCAATCGTTTTATCTCTTAGTTTTCTATAAATATAATATTAACAAAATAAAAACAATCATTAGAACTAATTACCTTAAAGTAATAATGTCCTTGCAAAATCAACACATTTCAATGTCCTACAACATATAAGATACGTATTCAAGTATCTCATTTATTTAACTAATAACAGGTGCATTCTATATTCAAAGAATTACCCGTATGCCGGCTGTCACTGCAACAGATTTCTATTGCGTTTCAATCACAACCTGTAGATAAACGTTTACAGGTAGATGAAACGCCCAAGCTTGTAACAATTTGGACTAAAAAACAATAGTATTTAATAATTATCAGTAAAATTTAATTGTTATCCTTCAAAAAAAAAACGTAAAATAAATTATGTAGATAATTTTGAAAATACTGTGTCACACCCATTTCAGTAATTTGTATATTTGGTTGCATTTTACTGACAATTGAATCAACCAAAATTCATATAAAAATGACTTAAAAATATAGTCCTACAAATTATAATTTGGTATCATTATTGAAACATGAATTATCAGTTATACCTGAGAAATATGTAATTCATTTTAATTAATGTATATAAGATAAATGATATTTTTTTCGTGAATTTATCACATTTGCTTGATTTGACGTTGATATGTAACACATTTTTGCATCCTATAAAAAGTTTATTTTTTAATATTACAAAATTGTACATACTCTATTTACAACAGAGTAGAGGATTACGTTTATCTACAAAATTATTAGATTAGAGTCTAGTGTACACAGTATTATCAACGCAATATTTATATATTCGGAACTAGTGTTGAATCACACAAGTTATTGTTTAATTCAACGTCGAGCCTAGGTTCAAGGTCAATCAGTGTATTCGATCGACCAATCGAGCGAAAGTAGATTTAATAAATATATATATTTTTTTAAATTTACTATATTTAATTATAATTAAACAGAATTACAAAAAAAATGGAACGTAAAAATAAAATCGATTCTTCTAAGGTTTTAAAATTATTTATTTGAAGAGACTTAAAAATTATCATAATTCTATAACAGTAACAGACAAAAATACATAAAATCGCGTTATAAATAGATATTGCTTAATTATATTGCTATTGCGAACATGGTACATGAAATACTAGAAAATCTATCACATATAAGGAATGTAGTCTTGTAAGGTGGACTCCTATTATAAAAGTTACTTTTGGAAATTTATATTACAATTTGTATATAGTAATTAAAGGAAAATTACAAGATCGTTTAATATCATTATTTTTGTGTTTAAATATTTTTGAAAATAATAATACATTTAAACTTCCCGCCATTAAATGTTCCCCTCTTGTAAAATCAATGACTGAATACAAAATGGCGGATAGCGTTGGTACCAGGTAACAATTTTTTTTTAATGATTAAATTGAAAGATTTATTGCTTTCGTCAATCACATTCTGGTCAGTTCTTGGCTACGATTAATACAAGTAAGCTTTATATCTTGCAATCGATAAATCTTTAAACGCTGGCAGACAACCATTTGTCTTTGAATGGATGGATGAGAGAGATAAAGAGAGAGAGAAAGATAAATAGTCTACAACGGAGGCCTCTATCGGGTAAGGTCCTAAGTTTTCTTGTTTCTCAGCAATGCTTAACTGCATTTATCGTAGTAACTTAAGTACAATCTGGTTAAGTCCAATTGCCGCTGATTCAATTGGCAATTATGTTTCACTTATACTACATCAATGACTACCATTATTTCATTGAAGCCAAAACGTTTCTCAAGTGTTCACATAAATGAATACTACTAAATTACATTAAATCATAATTATAAACAATTATTATTTTCTTTGCCATTTTATTAATCATCCTCTTCATTTTTATATTCCATTTCTAAGGGATCGCAGTCCCCACCTTCGATACACCAAAAAAAATAAGTAATGCTAATAATAGAGAAACGCCATTTTTTTTGGCTCCTACAAATTTTTTTTTGCTTAATATCATATATATATATATTTCGTTTATAACTACAGGTCAAGAATAGAATAATCATGGATACGTATTTCCATTTGTAAGGTTAACTACAATTTAGGAAATTGTAAAGATGTTAAACTTTGTCTGGGTTACATACTTACTAAAAAAAAAAGTTTATCGCTGAACGAGCTGATATGTACCTTACTTTAAACTTATTACAATAGTATCAATAGAGAATTTCCATTTTCAGGTTACAACATGACTGAATCTTTATATTTAGTTCAGTCAGTGGTTAACATCTACGCGAAATAATCATATGGTTTTCCTGGGGAAGCACATTTTGAAAATACGAAGTTAATTTCGATAGTTATTTTTTTTTAAATATAAATTTAAGTACAATTCTCAGTCAATTTTTTTTTTGTTAGCTAGCGCTATACTAACGAATATGGAAATAGCTCTTTAAAATAGAACATTAGGTTATTGTAATACATGGATCAAGGATAAGACTCCTGTTTTGAACTTGGATTAGCAACAAGTAGAGTGTAAGAAATAAAAATGCAGTTATAACAGTAGGTGAAGAATTATAATAATGTATAATGAGAAGAGTTTATTAAATAATATGAATTATAAACTATAGTATCCATTTGAATTTCACTTGACTTAATCAACGTTTAGTTTAATTAAGATTGCTTTAAATCGTCGATTTTTTTTTAAATTTTTGCTTTTGGTCAAAGTGCCTCCCAAGAGAATAACTCTTTGGTAGGCGACGGTGGTTTCATTTCGTATTTAAACAGAAAATATAATGGAGGCTCCATAATAGATAAACAATGTAGGTAGTGTAGGAAATGGATGCACGTTTTCTTTCATCCGGAGAACGGTAACAGCTGTTCATTTTAAATACTCTCTAATATATATATATATTTATTTGTTCATTTTCTTTTTGTTCGATTTAACTTTTTCCAGCAAACAACAATATTTGGCTAAGAGCTTTGACTTTGGGATTAAATATGGTTTCGTTTTTGTGGTTTTTGGCCAATATACGTACCTTACCATGTATTTTCATAACATTTACTTTCGTATAAAAATTTGATTATGTGTATATAAAGATTTGTTATATAACATGTTCAAGCTAGGTGCATCGGGATGACACGTACCATAGTTATCGGGTCTATCCAGATACACCTTGCATCATGCTTTTTTATTTTTGGATGGGTTATCTTTGAATGCATAAACGTTATTTAATTGTTTTTTTTTCTTCATTTTTCTCTTTTTTTTCAAAGGGGTTTAATTTTTTTTATAATTTATTGTATTGAGTTTTGTCAACATGGAAAAGTACAAATATTGCATTACATTCGACCGGCTGGCCTGGAGTGCGGACAATTACAGTGCGATCCCGTGCAGTCTCCAAAAAGGGCCCTTCTGCACGGGCACAGATGGGTGGCAATGAAATAAAGGCATTGCCGTGGAATAATAATAATTTTCAAAAAATCGAACGCACTGTAATTGCGCCCAGCGCCAGCAGCATACGTTTATATTAGTATTCTGCTTATAGTTTCATTTTAGATCCTCTCTAGTCCGACAACCTGGTTCCCAGCTATGACACAGCCATCTGTAGAACGAAACCCAACGAATCAACCGAATCTAATCAATCCAAAGCCGGGACCAAAAAAAAAAACGTTATACTTAGCGCGCGCATGGGACATTGCCCTTCGAATCTTAGATCTTAGCTTCTTCTTTTTTTTTTTAATCCCAAGTTCAATTTGGTCTGCGCCAACGTGCATTCCGAACCTCCGTTAACTTAAACTTGTACAGACGTTCAAAGTTGATCTCGTTGAAAGTTAACCGAAGTTCGTAATGCTATTACGGAAGCGGTTAGTATAACGACGCCGTGGTTTCGTGACAGGCTACGGTTGGGGACGCCTATCCTCCTGTTGCCCGTAGGTTATCTTGCGGGTCTGGTACAGGACTGGACGACCTATCGCCGGTCCTCCCACGAACCACGGCGCGTCCGGCGAAACCAAATCGCGAAATGAAAATTGAATATATATTTGTATTTTTTTTGTTTTGTTTGTTTTTGGCCTAGAACAGCAGGAAACAGTTTTGCACCATGGACGAACCATCATCGCCTAGCGTTCCAAGTCCGAATCTCTACAGTGTATACTTAACTAATATTATCTAATTAATATCAATTACTGGTACAATAAATATATAGATTACAAATAACCATCAAATGACAATAAATATACACACAAATGCGGCTAGTGACACTGGACAATAAGCAAGAAAGAATGACAGTAAACACTTCTTCATAAACTCCGCGATCTTTTCATCCAATAATATAATTATCTTTTGCATTTATAGCATCAGATTCACGTTAATATAATTAATTAAGTAATAATCGAATAATAATAATAATATATATAGAGATAAAACTAAATATGCTAGTAGTACAGTAGAGTCGGAAACACAGAGATCTGATCAGTTCAGTTCCATCAGCTGAGGAGGTGGGAAGGGGGTGTGCCGCGTCGGCGTCGGTCTGCTGATATGTCACTTCCTTCCTTCCTAGCCCGGCTCGTCAAGCGTCGCGGCGCCAGGATAATTCTATTTTGTTTTTCTTATTTGCTTCCCATCTTATCGCTTAATAAATTCATCTCTCCAATTCTTTAGCTCATCATTTATCTCATTATTTTATGTGGGTTGGGTGGTGGAATTGCTTATGTTTTATGTGGGGGTTTGGAGGAGGCGTCGCGGCGCGTCTCGAGCGAGGGCGGATGAACGCACAGGCGCCAAACCGTAATTTTAGAATATTTATATATAATATAATTGTTGTATTGTCAGTGTAAACATGGATTGTACAATGAAAATAAACTAATATTTGTGAATGCACTTGGAAACCAAAAGAATTATTGAATGTATAGTACTTTGTAAACTTATACACTTCGACAGATGAACTTTCTTCAAAATGTACTAGTACTTTGTCGAGGAATTTTGATGAGTTGAACTATGCCCATACTACAATTGGTCATAACGATCAAAATCGATTCGTGACCTTCCTCAACCGCATTCGTTGATTACTTAGTAAAGTTGTACATTCACCATTAATATTTTATGTTCGCTGCACCATCCATTTCCACCGTAACATGTATATTAAAAAATGTGTCTTTGGATGAGGACATGGCTTTTATATAAAGTAGATAGAAATGTATGTGTATATATATATATAAACTTCTTTTTTTTCACATTATTTATTATATCAGGAGGGAAATGAACGAATCAACAAGAATTAAAAATATTAATCAAAATATGCAAAATTGGCGGCCGTCCTTCCATCCGCCCATGGGTGTGTTCTGGTAAACTACATCTTCTCCTTCGGTTTTCGTAAATCATTATTGTATTTTCTCATTCACTTATTTCTTGTTAACATTTGTTTATCATTTCTTTAGTAGATCGTACAAACCTCGCCTCTCCTATCCTAAAGCTAAATATATTGTAATAAGAACTTTCTTATAATAAGTTATTGCATGAATTACAGTTTATGAGGTACTGCACTTCCTAATAATATAACCTCTGTACATATAACTTTTGCACTCGTTTATATATAATAATAACCACCATTATCATTTATGAAAAACAGATAGAATATAGGTATGAGTATATAATATAATATATAATTTTTGTTTTGTTTTTTTTTATATATATATATATATATTTATATGTAAATAATCAGTGGTTTTTTTTTGCATTTTTTTTGTGTTTTTTTTTTAAATAATGGAATGCATCTCGTCACAACAATATTTGAGCTATGGCCCTTACGGGCGCCGGGCGGGACGCATGACCGCGGCCGGAGGGGGGCGGCCGTCCTGAGGACGCACGGAACCGAAGGGATACATAAAATAACGCGTGCAAACGCGGGAATATATAAATCAATGCGAACGCAAATCTGCTCAGTTTTTCGTACTTTTTTCTGCAATATTTTCCGAAAAAGAAAACGAAAAACACGGGCGCCGGGACGTCCCCCCGCAACACAACAGCTACACACATAGAGAAAGTAATCAGTAGGAATATGACTATATAATATACACCTATGCTAGAGGTCTACACAACACACAAAGAGAATAACTCCCATGTAGAGATAGTGATACGTAATAATCATTAGCTTTTTCCGTTTCTTTTCCTCCGCCGTCAATTTCCTCCTTTCACTTTTTCTTCCCTATCACGCGCATCGCCTATCGTTCCTCCCGTCCTTCATATTTAATAATACAAAAAGGTAAGCAAAAAGGTATATGTAGCAAATAGAAGCTAAGGTAAACAAGCACTGCCGACAGACATATAATATTCGCTATAATCATTTGCAATAGATCGTTGTTCTGTATGTGGATTAGTCTACACGAGTTTCAATTTAGGCCAGAATATAACCAATACGTATAATCCTAACAACACAGTTTTTAATTATCTTCTTTTTTCATTCATTCTTAAAATGTTCATTAATTATTATTATTATTAATATCCTCTGACGTCACTAGATTGTGCATGAGAACGTCTATACGCGAAAAAATTAAACTTGTTCCTTGTTTTTATTTTTTAATCCTTATATATTCTCTTTTGTAATTAATCATATAGGCTGAATATCGGCGCAGTCCTCGATTCTCGACAAGGCCCGCGCCCCATCGACGAAAAAGTCACCAAGTCAACATCTTAAAATTTACAAGAGTGTACAATAAAATTTCAACAAAATTGCCTTAGATTTTTCTCTCATATATTTGTTTATATATATATATAATATATATTTGTCATTATTTTTTTTTTATAATATATAAGTCTCATATTATTTATTTATTTCAACCGTCTCATTCACGTTTTGACTAATTATTAGTTATTATCCTATATAAAGAATGCCGACTATTCGAAGGTTGGGGGAGGGCTCACTGTCTGTGTCTCAGCACTCCGTGGCCGATCGCTTCCTTAATTCTTAATAAATGTGTGTATATGTATATTATATATATATCTTTTTCTTCCGGTAAAGTCGCCGTCGCATATATCGCTTCCCGCACGTAATGATTCATTTTCGTCCTTATAAGTTTATAATATTGTATATAAATTAGATCTGCCTTCCTATGGCAGTATCCCGATCAGGACCCGCGGTTTCTATCACAATCAGGTCGTTCGCGACGGGCACCAGTCCGGAACCTCGCGGTCGCCACCAAAGTCCACGCACACCAAAACCAAAACATGATCACATCCTAGTGTCTAGTTCCGTACTAGATTCAAATGTCCTCCACACCAGAGAGCACACGACGTCACGGCAAGTGGAAGCCGAAAATCAGCAGCATGTTGGCCTAGTAAGGTTTCCCCGGTAAGTGGGATAAAGGAAACAAAACAAACGAAATGCGCGTTTTTTGGGATAATAATAACGTCCTTAAAGCTAACACGAATTGCGCGAATCGATCGGCGAACATGAAAACGACATCAAATTCACGGCGGCCCGCAGGAAACAATAAACATCCTGCGAGCACTTGGCGAATACTTAAAGTTACACACCTAGAGGTCGACGTCGCCGTCATCCGACGACGCCGACTTTTTTTTTCTTTGATTTTCATATTTTTAAGATTTTTTTGAACGATAATAAGGTTTTATTTTTATTTTATTTTTTTAATTACTTTTTATTAAACGGATGCGCTTTTAAACGCTTAACATTTACTTAGTTTTTGATATACGCGTACGTTTACTTGAGCTTCTGAGTTACCTCCTTCTTTTTTAACTTTCCTTCTTTGTAGACATTTAAATACCCGTATTCGTTTTCGCATTTGCTTCCCATTTGTGGTGGAAATTTTTGGATGATTCCGGAAGTAGAAGCGGCATTCCGCAAATTTACACGGGACATCGATTCAAAAGAAAATTTAACGAGAATAGAAAGCAATAAACACGTTTCGATTATGATTGTCTTAACTATGTTTTTTTCCTTTCCGTCGTCTTAATCCTTTAACATTAACTAGTCTATATCTATTTTGCTTTTTTTTAATCACTGTAGTTTACGTTTGGCTGCACAGTTTGTTTTTTTTTTTGGTTTGCACAGTAAACCGGATTGCACGATTCCGGTGGACCGTCGGTCCACGTCTTTTATTTATTTTGAAGAAACACAGCCATCGCGAGAGCTCACGGGGTCCGATTATTATTTTCGTAACATTTATTGCCATCTGATTGATATATGCTTTTGTATGCTCTGGTCCGATCCGAAGATGTTAACTAACGGTCCGCGCGGTTCTCGCCTCCAACTCCGTTCTACCTCCAGTTCGAAGGTACGCGATCGATATTACAAGTTACATGGTGCACCTAGTCATCTTGACGTCGCAGCTACATGTTACACACGCACTTGTTGTATGTTAATCACTGATTACTGGTCTATGCACACACGGGCATTGATGAACGGTGATCTCCTTTCCTGCGAAACCACAGGATCAGGACGAGGGGTCGCCCCGCAAATCGGCGTCGACGCGGCAAGTGTAACTACGACTCCAAGGTTGCTGTACCTAGGTGCTGGGCGTCCTCGGGTGGATGCTACATGTTTTGGTACCTAGATGTGTCAAAGGCGCGACCGCATTGACTTCGGACGAGGTTTATGGCGTGTTTCGAACGGCGTTTTTGGCGTCGGTTGCGTTGCGGTGCCGGAGCTGGTGGAGTGTGAAGAGTTTCGTTGCCTTTCACACGATACCAGCCAGACCAAGACCGCTGAGCGTGTAAAGCTTAAAGTCTTAAATTGTACTTAGTTCGGTCACTTAAATGCTATGTACATGTTCGTATCTGCGCTGCCGGGCGGCCGTGTGCGTTTCTTTTCTCAGTTATCCCAGATAAACAACTAATCACCTAACATCAATTCATCATCATCGTCATCATCTTTCTTTCTTTCATTCGACTAACCAAACCGACTCGCGATACGGATACGAATATACCCAGTTTTTCTCCTCCCTTCGGCTTAACGACTTTTTACAAAAATATCTTTGTTCTGCACGTTTCTAGATCAGTGGAAGTGGTTGGTTAGTTCTTGGGTGGTTAAGGGTAGGCAACGCGTTCCGTTCCCTACAATGATTTCAATCGAAAAGATTTGCATATGCACAGGAACAAAACGCGAGGCTTGTGCTTGGTTGCATGGACGCCAGCTAATACCCCATACGAGACAGCACAACCAGGAAAAAAGAGAAAAACAAACACATAAAGTAAATCAAAGAATAAAGTAAAAAAAAATCAAAAAAATAAATAAAATAAACAATAAATAAATCTGAAATAATAAAACAATTGCATAAAGATTAAGAAAGTAAATAAATAAAAATAAAAAGATAAAATTATTATCGAATGTTAAATTTATTGAAACCAAACCAAATGATAATTAAATAATAATTAATAAAAAAAAATAATAAAGAAATAAAAAGGAAATTATAAACTAAAGTTCAGAGAAAAATAATGTTAAGTAGAAAAAAAATAAATCATAATAATAGTAATCGAAACAAATTAATAAATTAATTAAATTGGGGGTAAGGGCGCGTGTGTGTATGTGTGTGTGTGTGTGTGAAACAAAAATCAATAAACGAAATTGAATAATATATAACTCACAAATTAACGGAAATCTGAAATTCTCATGTAACTCTCTCATAGCGTTACAAATTATTTTTTTTTTTTTTGGTATAATTGTTTTATACCTTTGTTTAGTGTTGTGGCCTCGCGGAAGCATTGCCGTTGCCGTTTTGCGCTTACATCTCTCTCTCTTAATCTTAATTGTTTTTCACAAAAAAAAATCTTTGAATCATTCTGATATTCTTAATAATCGAATACAATAATAATGAAATACAAATCGAATCGAAAAATAATTAGAAGAAAAATAAAAACCGAGTTCAATTCTCTCGAGTTATTTACTTTTGCAATTAATTAATGTACTCTCTGGTAAGCAAAACCACTGTAATTAAATAATATAATAATATATATATACGCGGATATATATTGATATAAAATTTTGAATCGTTTCGGCTTTGGAAACGAAAAAATAAAATAAAAGTTAAAGTAACACTTGTTTCTTTTTTTTTAATAATCGTGTAACTAAACAAACACAAACACACAGAAATAAGAGTGGCGCGGCTCGGCGGGCGGCTTCGTTCCTGCTGCTTCATAATCTGCTGCGAAAATTTAATAGAATGTTTTTAATCTTCTATTTTCAAATGTTTTTATTTATATATATATTTCTAAACTTCTTGAACGAAGTTCATTAGTTTTTTTTTTGTTCTGGGCAGACCGCCGATCCGGCCCCAATTATTATTATTACTTTTCCAACCTCTATCATTTCTTCAAACACAAATATTTTATAGGCAAACGTCCCCCAGGTACGACCATCAGATGGTCGTTCGCGCGTAGCAACCCCGGAGACGCCGCTCTTGAGACTAGGGATATATGCATATATAAATACACAAAACACATACATATAAATACAATGTAACGTAAATTAATTACTAAAAGTCAAATCATAAGAGTTACAATACGGAAAAAAATCAATAAATACTATATGATTAATAATTTACTATGCATAATCTGTATCTTTGGGGTGACTCCCAACAATCTCAAATCGCAGAGAGATGGCACGAAATTTTTCATTCATTCTTCCTTCAACAAATACAGATCTCATAATTTGCTATGGGAAATGCGCGCTCGCACTTCTGACTAGCATCGTATTTTTTAATTATTTTTTTTTAAGTACAGCGAGATTCGTTAGAAACCTCATTAGGAGGGGTATATATATATATATCTCTTTCTTGTCTGTTTTCAATACTTCTTGCATCGTGTTTCATTTTATGTTTTTTTTCTCATTTTCTTAGTTTAATTCATTTGCGGGGGATCCCTCGAGGGGTGTGGGGGAGTGTACGGTGTGGGGTTTTGGTGGTCGTGGGGAATCGAATCGCATCCCGCCCTGCTAGCCCTTTCGCATTAAATATCTAACAGATCACATGACTCAAGTGATGCAGTAATAAATTAATAAATTAAATACTAGAGGGTTGAAGGGCGAACTGGGCGGGATCCGATGGGAAGGGGAGGCGATAGCGCGCTCTATGTTGTCTTGCTCTTGTTAGTTTTGAAGCTTACTTGCAACACACGGTTGCCTAGTGTGTAACCATTCAAGGACTGGATGGCAACCACAGCCTCGTCATAGTTTGTCATCGTGACGAAGCCGAACCCTTTGCATTTGTTTGTTTGCAGGTCCCTAATCACTTTCACGCTTTGTACTGCTCCGAAGGGCCCGAACAGCTGCCACAGGACGTTCTCCTCGGTCTCCGGCGCCAGGTTGTAAACAAATATGCACCATCCGGATCCGTTCATTGCGTTTCCAGGCAACATCGAGTTGGCCAACAGGTCTCCGGCCAGCGGAGAGTACCTAGAACAACGAACAGGTTCAATTAGCAACATATTAACCTAACAAACATATAACCATATCTCCTCATTCCACCTCCGTCATTTCACATTCCATCATATCGCAGCTTACCTGAATCGACCAGTCGGATGATGGATTGGTCCAGCGAAGCGACGCGTCGCCTGTGGAGCCAAGTACGCGGCCAAGGGCGGAATCGCTTTGTTGTTGTTGCTGGGGTTGTTCGCGAACTTCACGGTGATGGGCTCCGTAGATCCTTTCGGGATAGTTCCGTTCAACTCCTGGATGGCTCTTTCAGCTTCCATTCTTTGATCGAATCTGATAAATCCCACTCCTTTCGAAAGGCCTACACGGGCAAAATTGTAATAGACATTCTAATTTCCCTCCGCCAACGTAAAAATAACGCAAACTTTGAATTGCACCCAATTACGTTTTCTGGTTTAAGCAAAACGTGCGCACCTTAGCTGTTTATAAATAATCACCTCCCAACTTTCGTAACCATATAACGTCGATCAATTTCGGACTCATCTCATCATTAAGAAATCAAAGAAACGAGACTTTTTATTGGAGAAACAAATAATGCAACCACAGAGTTGCATATACCCCCGGCTCAAAAATGCCGTTACGGGGCTCGACCTCGGATAAACCAGTTTTAGGCATCGCCATATTTTCCACAACACATTTTATTTCGATTTTTTTTTCTCACACTTTATGATAGAACCTCATAGCTCATCGAAGCCACTTCTAAGTCACTATACTTCATTAACCATAAACACTCATTTGTTCTGTTCTCTTTAGATAAACACACATCCCTTAATTATTTTGTTTAAAAAGAAAACCATTGAATTAGAAAACACTCAGTACAATTTGCTCTCTGCATATTAATTACTAAGTTTATTTCTAATTTTGAAATATTCAATCACAAACATCATATAAAAAACAGAATATTTAAAAAAACACTTAATTATATATAAAGAAAACATTAAAAAATAAAGTTATTTCAGATTTGATATATACACTTTGCATGTACATGACTTACATGTTTTGGTTTCAAGAATGCCATTTCGAGTTATGGAACAATGTTATCCCAATATATTCAACTTTAAAACGTGTTTAAGAAAATTAATTCATTTGTAAATATAAAATATTGAAACTTGCAATACGATCGTTTTGGATTTATTCCTGAGAGTTTATTTGATTTGCTTTGTATTCCGATGAACGTGTATTCGACATCATGCATATTGCGATAAGTTTTTCTATCTACATGATTTAGAAATACATGAGTTTTTATAATTTACAAATTGATACAAAACACTTATTTCTTTTTTTAGAATTTTTATACCCATCGTATATCATGATGTATAAACAATTTAATTATTTCCATGGAACTCACCCAAGTTATTATAAAATCGATTATATGCAGCTTTTAAGAGCTATACCAGTAATGTAAATTTGATAAGTTTTGTACTGAATACAACTGGAAATGATTCGTAAAAAGACTTTATGAATATACTGTATAAATTTTAAATTCAAAAATAGCATTCATGTAGATAAGCCCTACGGATGCAGGGTTTTCCACTAACAAAACTTGGGGTTCGTCCCCCTGAGTAAATGCACTTTTTAAACTAGGGTAATCTGCAATAATCCCTTTGCCTGCACCCCATTGTATTCTCCCCTTTTTTTGGGTGTCGGTATGCGGCAGCTCTTCTCGCTGTGGTCTGGATGGAAATCAGATTAAACATGACTCATATTCCATTACATAAAGTTTAAATTTGAAAATACAAATATTAAATAATTCTACTGCAGCGCTTACTATAATTAGTGAAAACTATCAATAAATGATCGTAAAATTTTATTGTTTTTTTTTTAAACTAAACATTTGTTTTATGTTATTGATATTTACAATTTATTGAATGAAACAAAGTAACAATGGGTAAATAGTATTTCATTGTAATCGTTAATTTTATTTATGTTCATAAGCTGGTTAAAAGTACACTATAAAAATAATTCAATGTGATTTGTCATCATGCTGATAAAACAATCACATTCAAAACATTAAGTACTTTTTAATGGTGCTTATGATGATGATATAATTATTGTATTCAGTACTTAAGATAAGAAAGTGAACTAATCTACCGGTTTGATGTATTTTCTTATTTGTTGATGTTAGTAAACATTACAAAATATACATGACCTTGTCTCAGAGTTGAATGAAAACAACGTCACGACATACACACGAATTCCTAAAAACATTTCTAGTCAATGTTTTTCGAAGCAAATCAAAGCATTGTGTACTATCGAATTACCAAATACTGAGAATGCCTAAAAATAGGCGAAATGCGGAAACGCAATTTGCACTGCTAAATAATCATTTTTGACATTTAAACTGAAATACCATTAAAATGCCAAGCAACGCGATGCTCAACTAAATAATTCCTTCATTCTCGTATCGATTTTCATTCAATAATAACCATTAAGTTGAAATATATATCGAATATATATTTAATACACTATACAATTTTATAACGTTTAGTGATTTACGATTATGCCACACTTAATTGGTTAATAACCTTTATGCAATATTATGTATTTAGAAATTGGGATCATCGACCGAAAGAATCTAAAGAACAAAGTATGGACAACACAATAGTGTTTGTATTGACAAAACAATAAATTTGCCACTGTATGTTTACAGCAAATGTGACAAATTCTTTATTTACATTTAGCCAGTTTTATTAGTTCGTTTATAGATGTTTACTTTTGGTTATATTGTAGTATTCCGACAAAGGCAAGTTATTTTAGTTATTCGACTCATCAAAATTTCATGAACTTCAATGACCATTGATTACCTATAAAGGCATATGTGGCGAAGCGAAATAGTCGTAATTTCATGTTTGATACGAGTTGCGAGTCTATAAATAAATTTCCATGGCATTTAATTATTTCTGGATACAAACATCCATGCTTCAATACATGTTGCTACGCGTTTGTATCGCTAATTTGTAAAAGAAAAAATGAATCTAGATGATTTATCAACTACTTTAAGATTAAAATTACCTGTTTTTTGTTAGAATTATATTTATATTCATTTTATTATTGATATTTTTTGTTCAAGTATCAAGGTTATTTTGGTTATATGTAATCGATATCTGGACTGCTTTATATAAATTAGTTAGTAGATAAAAAATAATTGTATGCATTTGGCTATTATTGCGATTTAGATACAAACATTATTTTCAATAGAACTTCAACTATTTTAGGATTAACTTAAGCATCCTAAATTTATCGTGGTGAATCAACTAACTATAAATACATGAACATTTCAGCCATTACTGCATAAGCTCAATAGCTTGTAACAATATTTCTAATTTGTCACAAATCTTATAACATAGAACATAATTTTGCTATATCAATAAGAATTAATAACTTGTGTTTTATACGACAGAATTTATGTCTATCGACAACATTTAAACGTGATAAAATACTTATCGAGTAATTGCATTAATAATCAATCGTAATTTTACGGATCATTGAATGGATGGATAACATTACTCATTTGCTCGCAATAAACGGATGCAATTGAAAAAAAAAACAGAACAGAGCCAGATTGGCGTTGCGCAAGAAAGAAAACAGAACGAAAACAATTAAGCGTTTCCTCTGCGAGGAAAACGGACCACATTTATAGTATATTTGAAGTTGTTTAACGTAGAAAATTGAGGCGCAAGAGCGATCGTGTTTGATGTGTGTGGGTGTATGTTAGGTGTGCGTGTACTGCGATTGATGGGGAAAGGGAATTTCCCTCGATTAGCTCGTCGTGATTATTGATGTGAAAAAGTTTCATATTCATAAACAGCATTAGTGGTTTGGATCTGGTCTGCTATTATTCGTCAGTTAGTTGATGGTCTATGTGTATTGTTATGTAATAGACGGTGTCGCCTATATATATATATAGATGGATGGATATAGAAATACACATAATACGTCTATAGATAGATAGAAGATGTAAAGAGGAGTGAGTATAAATGTTGTAGGGTCTGAAAAAACGCCAGAATTCAACGAGTATACTTGGTGTGTTGTGTTCAGAGTTGCTCTGCTTGTCAATTAAAATAATAATAATAATATAAAATAAATAAATAAAAAATTATATATAATATAACCAGCAAATAATATCTTCCATGCCACGATGCACAAATAACATATATATAATATAAACATATAAAATGGATATAAGCGAAGTGGAGTCAACAAAATCAAAGTAAAAAAAAAATACAATTAATATCATGGAATTCGTCAATTGAAAGGGGGGTTAGTTTTCTGGATGGTATTGTAATTTTAGAGAAAAAAAATCGCGTTGTCCCCCATCCAGGCCGAAGGTGTCGGCGCGAAAAGGGAGACCTTCCCTTCCTTCGTTCCCAAACAGAAATAAACTGCGGCACGAGGGGAGGGTGTAGTAACAGAAACAGAAAATCAAATAAAAAAAAAGTATGAAACACATACACGTAATTGGAAGGAAAAAATCTCTCTAGGTGGTTTCGTGGTGTACCCATTTTTTTATTCTCTCATACCATTAGCATCGTTTATTTACTTATTGTTAATAATTTAATTTTTTTTATTTATTTATTTTAATTATATTCGTACTATTTTAATTTTACCAAATTCCGGATCGATAATGAATGCAGTATAAATTTGTATCTCGACCATTAGAAACGATTTGAGTTAAACAAAAAATTATTTAATTTTTTCGCGAACCCGAACAGAACAACCAAAGAGTGGGCTGGTGACTGTAGGTGGTGTTAGTGGGGTGTAAAAAAGAGAGAGGAGGTATAGTACGTACCAGGCAAATTCTCTCCGGCCCCCGTGACAAATTGACGTACTAGGGAAGAGAAGAAAAAAACGCAAAATATAGGTACAGTAAGACAAATATAATAATAATAATTGAAGCTAAAAATATTATCAAAAAACTTTTAAGACTGAATTAACTGAAATTAATGAAACCAATCGAACTCAAAACTACGAAATCATAACTGAACAAAAAAGAAAAACAAAAGAGAAAAAAATTCGAACATCCAGTAAAATTAATAAACTCGAACGTAAAAAAAAATATATATAATCGAATTAATATTTAATTAAAAAAATAAAATCAATGTAAATATATAATAAACAACTGCAATTGTATGTTGATGTATTCTGTATGTATGGTACTGTGACTGTGGCATCAACAAAAAAATTGCAGAAAAGGCAGCAACAGAACTGTTATCAATAATAAGAACGACAAAGTAAAAAAAAAAACATTGATAAAAGGAACCACTCGTCGTCTCGTTTTTTCGTATTGCATACCTCCAAAAAACAAACAAATAAAGGTAAAACGAACTAAAGAATATAATTCAAAAAAATAATCAAAAATATAACAACAACAAATGATAAGGTCGCCGCTCGTGAAACAACCCTTGTTTCCGACCTCGTCATGTTCTTTCGCTTACTTTCGTGATCTATTTCTGTTACAGTCGTTCGGTTTTTCTTTTTCTTTTCTTTATCTTTTTCGTTACTTGGTCCATCGAATTTCTGAGCATTTCAAAAAATGGTCACAAAACAAAAAATATGTTATATATACTTCTCATATTTACGTAGTATATATATATATAGATATTAATATATATGAATATATTGTCATATACAAAGTGGTCGTGGTTTTCTTACCGGTGATGTTATCGCATAAGATTCTTGATGTGATGATTCGGCCATAAGGGCTGAAGAGAGATTCAAGATCCTGTTGTGTCATGTTTTTAGGTAAACCAGACACGTATAAATTGGCACCTTTGATTGCTTCTGAACTTGGCCTTGCGTACGACACCTGGGGGGCGAAATAAAGAATGAAAGAATAATGGAAGGAAACAAAATAAAACAAGATAGACAGAATACATACACACGCACGCACATACAAATCTGAAAGTGGTGAGTAGTGAAACAGAGAGATAGAGACACAAAGAGACATTGTGTTATATACAAATATATATATATATAAGCAATTATATATATGTATATATAAAGAAAGAGAGAGAGAGGACAACTAAACAAAACAAAATCAAAAAACATAATAAATAATAGAACTGAAAAACGAAATAACAAAAGAACAAGTACAGAACAGAAGTGAGGAATTGCGGAATGCGCATCTCGTCAAATGGAGATCGGCCAAACAATTTGTGCGGTCGAGACCGGCATGTCTTTTAACTAGTTACACTATTACATTCATTTCTAATTTATTTTGTCTTTGTTTTGTTTTCAGTTTTATATTTTTTATTTTATTTTTATAGTATCTGTATAGTATTCTATTATTATTATATTTCTTTTTTTGTTTGTTGGCGGATCGTCAGGAGAACTCGTTCTAACTATTCCATACCTTGATTGTTTTGTTTTGCAGTCGCAGACCATTTAGGGTGTTTATGGCCTTTTCTGCATCTTCTGGCCGGTGGTAGTTTACAAATCCGTACCCCAAACTTTGCCCTGCAACCAACGGACTACTCAATTCTCCGACCGGAACTGCAGGCAATAAAAATTGCAAAAAAAAAAACGAACTATTAATAAAAAAAAAAGGAAAACGAAAAAGAGAAGAGGCCAACATGTTTCGCGATCATAAAACATTGAACATACTGTTTCTTTTTTACTGCTGTTACTTCTTCATTATTTATTGCTATTATCATTATTACTGTTTCCTCCGTGTCTCGTCGTCATCGTAGTATGTAGTAGGTATGGTATGCCTGGCGTTGCGTATTCTCTCCCGCATTTGCTCTCGATTATTTAACGGAAACATGCGTCATCCTACATCTACTAAGCGCGATAATGCAGACGCTCGCTCTCAATGTGCTTTATTTTATTTTACCATTATGATAGTCGATACTTTTCGGGTGCTTTGATTAGGGGAGACTCCCCCAACTGAACGTGAATGAGTGAGTATATACATACACACGAACACGCATGCATATACAGACATATATACACGATGTATATATATATGTGTTATAACACGTGCCCGTGACTCATTCCGACTGAATGGGACAAGGACAAAATGGCGAATTTAAATGTCCCACCGCGATTTGACACCCGCTAAACGCAGGATGCCGCTAACTGGCTAGACACGAAAACCAATCAAATAGTATTCATAATAACAGAACACGCAATTACGCACTTCGAGGCGGACCAAATAACTAATTTCCACCAAGAGATCCGAAGAATATGTGTGTTGTGCGTATTAAAAATAGATTAAATATTTGTATCAACATCCGTACTAGCAGTTAAACAAACCGAAGGCGAGATAAGAGGAATGTTGGATGGAATGCGGGCCGCATTTTGGTATGGACAACCCGGAGAAATCAATTACAATATTTCTTTCTTGGCACCGCATCAGAATAGCACGGAGTGTCTCTAAATAACTGCCGTGCCGGTATAAATTAAAGCACATCTCAAACGTAATAATGCAAATCATAGTTGTAGTACCGACTTGGATAGCCGCTAGCTGCTGGCAACTAAAGGGCTTTAAAAACAAGTATTCGGGTGTTTCCCCGAAAGAATCGCTTATGGTATGTTTCTTTTGGTTTCGCAGACTAGGCAAACGCCTACTACCTACATCTTTTTATCCTCCCAATTTGTATCTCAGACGTCCCCTAATTTGTTATACCGCTTGATTAAATTTATAACTAGTATTAGCTAATATTATTCTATATTTTTAGACTTCTCGCCGAGTGATACGTACAAAAGAGGGGGGAAGACAGAGAGTAAAATGAAAATAATAAAATAAGGCAACGAAATATGTTTAATGTTTTATAACGCAAAGAAATGTTAAAAGATAGGAGAAATACGATATGATTCGTTCGTCCCATATTCACATGAACGCTATAGGTCTTCAACATTAGCTTGCATTTCTATATGTACAAAAGTTATCACAATGATGAACTAAAGAATCAAATGAAAGATTAGTACTTCACATTCTTGTTACTTATTATAGTTACTTATTAGAAATACTTTACTTAAATGATTTCATTCAATTAGTGTAGAATAAATTAAATGTATAGTAATTTTTTTTAAAACAAGTTGTTAACTATTTAAATAGTTTAATGTTAGAATATTGACGACACAAGTAATTCCTAGACCTGCCGCTTTCTTCTTCGATTGTAAATTTCAAACAATTGAGTTAGATATACAATTGAAAGCGAAGATGAAAGCAGAAGGTTTTAGTATTGGCGATTCATGTTTGTATGGGACGGCAATGCTTAGAAAGAAGTGAGCAAAAAGCGCTGATCTTTGCTGGTGCTTACCTGTGACTTTATCTCTGATGAGTTTGCAGCTCTCTACGTCACCGATGCTCGAGAAGAGCGATCGGATTTCTTCTTGTGTCATGGTTTGGGGCAAATAGTTGACGATGAGATTCGTCTTTGACTCCTCCTGGCCACCACCCTGGACGTTGGTGCTGCCATTCTGTTGTCCCACAACGCCGGCGTCTAACCCGTTGGACATCATACTGCCGTCAAGCTTCAGTTTGGATTCTTTTAAATAAATACTGTCGACGAAGACCTTCAATGATTCTTTCTCCTGCAAACCAAAAGCGCATGAAGCAAACGCAACGGAAAATACACAAAATCACTTAATGTTATTAGGCACATGTTAGGTAATTCATTATTTATTTAGTTGTCGTTGAGGTAATCTTTGGATCTGGCTCCGTTTCAAACAGGAAGTTACCTAAAACCGGAAGCGCAATCGAAACCCCTCCCACACGCGACCCGGAATAGAAGCTCTCTTCTTCACCAATTAAATTCGCCCGCTCTTTCCTTTCGTATTATGTCGGTTACTTCCTAGTGTATGCGTACATAAATATATATATATATACACAGAGATAGAAGTATATATGCTTGTAAGAGATTTAGGAGTGTGTGTGCGTCGCGACACATCAATATGAAATTCTGTTTATTTTTAGTTGCTGTGATCTATTTCGGGACAAAGAAGCATATACAAATCCCTAAAAATCTAAGCTTTCGGATGGACAGTGCACAGCAAAAAAGTCAACCGGGCGGAAGATGAAGAAGAATAAGAAGAGCTAAAAACTCACCGCAACACGCACATGGGTTTCGATCCGTGCAGAATGCCAATATATTTGCGCAATATAATAATATTCACGTTACAGTTTTATTCGACTGGTCGCTATACAATACAGTCTATTTATAAAAGTATGCACGTGGTCGGATAAACAAAAAAAAAACACACACAAACTCTTGAAGAGGAAAAAATGTTTAGAACCGAAAACCGGATGGTCTCGTATCGATTGTACGTGAGCGAGCGGCGTGGGTTCGTTGACGGAGGCTCGGTTTTTCTGTGCGTGCTGTATTTTTGGTCGGTACTGTAGTACTAATAGTAGCTGCAGCAGTAGTAGTAGTAGTTACAGGAGGGGTGGTGCCTCGAAAATTTAGGGTGGATAGAGGGTAGATTCGATTTGCATGGGCGGCTATTGTTCGCTGCTGCGTCGATGGGAGGGAGAACTTAGGGAGCGAGTAGCGCACATTTATGATGGTTGATAACAACAGGAACCAATTGGATCGAGCGACAGCAAAAAAAAAAACGCCATCCAATGACGCCTTATGTGACATGACATTTTTATAAACAATATTATACGTACCTAAGTATGCAACTAACACGGTTTATAGTATTAAGTTCCCGATTATAGATCACGTCGCACTCACGGAGCACACTACTACAATTATGTTGCGGTATTTGTTGCTGTATACAGAAATATATATCTGAGAAGCCGGTACAAATACGGTTCGATTTTGAGTTCTTTTCGTTCGCTAAACTGGTTAAATTAATTTAATCAAACGCACACATGCGTCCGTATCTATTTGCCGAAATATAAATACAGATCTACACCCAGGTACATAGATACACGTACGTACACGCGATATGTCTATATCTATACCAATAAATATATGTATATATATTTATATTCGAGAGTGTTGTGTATTTATATGATGGTATATAAAAAAACGACGAAAATAATATATGTAGATTTGTGAAAACTAAAAAATAAAAGTGGGGCGACGGCAGCCTCCACGCTCACTAACTAAACTCATACTGCTGTTCATAGACCAGTTCAACTCCTGCTACATGGGGTCCCAAATAAACCGCGTCTGCGCCAGACCCTCCGACGCTCCGGCGTCCATTGATTATTTCCTCCTTTTTCCAATCCTTCCTCTCCCTGAACCTCCATTTCTATCTCACTCGCTCGCATTTACGCTCCCTGGGTCCTTGGTTGTTCAGATTAGCGTACTGTTGATCTCATCCAGATCTGCGGATCCGCTGCCCCAACCATCACGCAGTCTCCAGCGAGACCTCTATACTCCGATAGCTAAATCGCAAGGATCAATAATCAGACTTACAGCTACAAACCAGAAATAGAAACAATCTTCGGAAAACTGGTTCTTCGTAGCGCTATTGTTCTTTCGACTATCTATCATTCGCACGTGGCATATGGTCAATTTTTGTATTGGGGTGGCTAGCCACCCTCGGCAATAAATATCAGAGAGAAGGAGAGTTGAAAATACATGTACATTATGCGTGTGAAAGAAAGATATAAACAGAGAATGAGAGAGAGATAGGTCTATTATATCATTTTTTTTTTCCCGATTCCGAATCCCGTTGTAGAAGGGTGCATTGCGTGGAGAACAGCTGATGTCTCACAAAAGGCCCTCTTTTTTTCCACCCCTGATAGTTTTGCCTAGGCCAGACTAGTTAAGTGCCCCATGGTGAGGACGTTAACCCAGGGCGACCAATTTTTTCAGCTGCGCGTTTTATTGCGGTACTACCATACAGTACTGCTAATTAGTGTCCGTAGTTTTGTCCAACGCCCGCCCCCGCTCCAAGTCTGATTGGCGAAAAGACTTCTTCTTAGATCGCCTCGGTCTGAATCGACTACCGAGGCGGGAAGCTCTTTGGCCTGGCTGACTATAGTATTGATCGCCCACGCCAACTCCCTTCTCGCAACCCCCGCGTTTCTGCTACCGGCAACACACACACACACACACACACACACACAAATCATTACACTCTTAGCTTTATATATTTAGTAATAAAACAAAGGACTAAATGAAATATCACCAATCAACAAACAACAAATGCAAATAAAATGTGTGTTCTTTATAGGCCCATAATAGTCCATCATTTCCAATTAGAACAACAAACTATAAGTACCCGTGTCCGCAAAAAACGAACGAAGGAATATTTTTACCGGTGGCGGCGACAAATGCGTATATAAGTAGTAAATAGTATTTTTGTATTGCTTACCCTTTCGGCTGTATCACTTGGTGTTTCTGCTTCGCCCAATGATCTTAGGTACGAATTATAGTCAAAACTGAATGCGTTTTTGTTAAACGTGTTGGTGGATGAACTCGGAACTTTTTACGGTGAAATATTAAGACGATTTGCGTCTCCTTTCGTTTATCTTCTTTCGGATTTTTCTTGTTTATTTCTTTACAATATTCTTATTATTAGATTTTTCGTTCAAATCTTTTTTTTTTAAATATATTTTTATATAAATTTATCTATCTATATATCTATGTACTTATTACTTGTTTCGGTCTCCACTGCTGCTTTATCACTCGCGAAAGATAATGACGATGATGAGAAATGCAGATAAAAATATGACTTAGTTGCTCAGTGAAAAACGCTGGTGTTATCTGTTACTTTTTTTATATATATATATAAGTATAATATATATATATAAATATATACGTTATGTTATATTATAAAAATTGATCACGATAAATAGATTGCACGTACTTTCTTTCGTTTCTTCGTTCTTGTTATTTCTTTTCTTTTCTTACTTTGTTAATTATACAACAAACAATATCTAAACGATCAAGCAACCTAATGGTACAGTAAATTTAATAACTTAGCTTTAAGAAAATCGTATCTTCCTTTTTCCTTGTAACTTCTTAAAAAAAATAAAATAAACAATTAATATATGAATACTATAGATTAAATAGAGAATAGTTATAGGAATTATTAGTAATAAGAAATTATGCAAGGAATGATATTATTACATAACGTACACTACCAAACGTAACACAAGTGTTATTCAGAGAGTGCAATAACTAAATGGTGTTGCATGGCGCGGAGGGTGTCGGCTAGGGGTTGCCCGTGCGGTCGATAGCCTGCGCACGCGTTCCGAACTGTGCACCCCTGGCCCGGGGCACGGGCAAAGCCGCCCCCCATTCATGCTGGGCCCTCTCAGCCCGTTCGCCTCTTCACTCTTCCTTCACCATATACATTTTTTTCCTCTCTCCTTTCTCTTCTCTCCTCTTTACCACAATCTCATCCACACGATTTTTCACCTCTCCTCGCAGCTTCCGCAGCGCGCCGCCCCCAATCGCAAACATCTCGTTGTCAGTTCAGAAAATTCCCGAAAATCTCACCGCAAAAATTAAGAGTACCCAAAATACCCAACATTGATTCCGTCGTTGTCCTTCATCTTAGACGTTGTAACAGCTAGAACTATATCCATCCATTGACCTACATTTGCAACCCCAAATACTCCTTCAAATTAAATCCGAATCTGAAGCTGTATATAGGAAATACGCGTTTTATTCATTTCGATTTCTATTTCATTTTTGTGCTCTGACACCGAGAGTTCCGGGTTGCGCCGCCACCGTCGCCGCCATCCCTATCCTGTCCTATCCCGATTTAACCACCCAAAAAAGGGCCCGCCTCTGCAGGGCTCGGTCACACCACACGCAATTTGCATCGGCCGAATTACACACGCTACAGAGATACATTATCAGGCCATCGGTTCGGAAATTTAATCATCACCCAGCAACCCCCGATCGATGCTATAGCTCTATTTTATCCTCTTTGTTTCATTCTGTTTTATTTTTGCGAAATCCGTTTTGGTTTGTCTTTGCTTCGCCGTTATTCTCGTTTCGATACGGGTATCAATTTAGCTAATCCGCTTGGATGACTGAGTCATTGAACTAGGTACAAAGTTTTTGAATGGATCTCATATTAAATTCAAAGGCCGCAATGGGCGTTGAAAAATATTTATTGTTTCAGTCAGAACAACTTTTATTAAAACGCTTATTAATAGATTGTTATATTAACTCAAACTTTCATTTACTACTAAATTTAATCTGAGTTAAAAGCGCATAGGAAACAGTTAATTCAATATTTAGAATTGTTGAAGATGCAAAAAAATAAAACAACAGCTTAATTGAAAATTTAATGTTACAGCATAAAGATATGGTATCGAGCTTAATTAATATAGTTATCGATCTGCTAATAACTTAATTCCAAAAAGAAGTTGTAACTCGCAAAATTGCTTGAAATAAAGCTTACATTTGTTAAACTATTATAAATGTGTATACTTGAATCGATTTGTCGTAGTATTATAATACAGCTCAAAATGAAAGCTTTTAGCAAGGTGTGGAACTTTGCGGAGAGCTTAGGTAATTTGCATATCGATCTGCAAACATTTGATATACATACATGTCTAGGAGTTGCTAGATTTTACGCTCACGAAACTCCCCGAAGCGTGCAAACTTTCCTATAACTTTAACTTTTTTCTTCCGTTAATTAAAGGCGTTTTCTTTTCTCCTTACTTACAGAATCCATAATTTAACAAATCAAGTTTATACTGTAGGAACTGGAACATAATTAACAATCTTGTTGGATTCAAACTGGACAAAAAATGTACTCGGAATCAATACATTTCATGCAGAATGTATGCTGTGCCAAAAAGGATGTAGCTTTCCCTTCCAAGAGTATAAAGTAATATATCCATCCCGTAAGGGTGTGGTTTGCACACACAAAAAGTACAGTACGTATTTCGCATATATCCCAAGAGACAAATATTTTTGAAAAATTTTAATGAAAATAAAAATAAGTGAAAATTTTATATTCAAATAATATTTATATTAAAAAATAACAAACAATTGTATTCTGTTAAAAAAAATATATTTTCCAAAATATAAATAATGATAAGTCCTAAAGTTGGTTTGCATTTTTAGCGAATCTCTTCAAGGAATAAAGAGAAAGTGCAAATATGAATCTGGAAACTTTCATCATCTGTGTAAATCTAAAAGTGTTGGCTTTAAGCAAACAATTGTTTCGTGGTGCAAATAGACCATTCAATCCCCTAGTAGGCATATCGAATTCGCCCACTAACTAGATATTCTCATCTTAACTAGAGTTCACTAATAGATTTTCCAATGCATAATTTTTATATTTTCGCAAAAATCGACAACATTTATCGACTAATTTTATTATTTTTTTTTTCATTAAATAAATTCTATAATTTTTATTTCACTCTTTTATATGTAATAATTGTATGATTTCTGTAATAACTATTGATTTTATAATTAAAATGATTTCATGTATTAAATGTTAAAATGTGAACTGTTGGAAAAAGAAATAATATAAAAGCATGTATTTCTCAAATGTTTATCGTTTCTGGTGTTTATCTTATTTTTCTTACTTATGCATAGAAGGTTTATTCTTCGTGATTTATTTATTCTTTGCTCCAAGCCAGACAGTTTTTTTTATTAAATAATAAAACAAGTTCAAATATGGTCAGAATTGCAAACACAATGATTCGGGAATTGGAAAATAAATGTGTGGAGAAAAAAAATTGCTTAGAAGAGACTAAATAAACTTTGCGCTTGATTGACGAAACGTGTCTTACGTAGTTTTATCTAGTTCACTATGATTGATGATTCGGGAGAACGTAACATCTTATCTTGTGTTAAGCATTTGATGAATTTGTTACTCTTTAGGCGATTGTAAAAGATTTGTACAAATTTGCGCAACAGTTATTTATTGATTCGTGGCCGTCGAAATCATCAAAGATTAAGGGGTTTGATCAGACATCAGTCCAGTTGCATAATAAATGCATCTATTTAGAGTGGTTGAGAGTTAATATTAATTTAGTATATGAATAATTTAACGTAATTGAGTAATTTAATTGCATTATCCATGCAGCCAGGATCGCGTTGGAAGCTATGAAAAACGAGTCCTTCCTGGTAGGTTTAACCAGTATCGATTCGTGCACAGTTGAGGGCGTAACAGAAACAAGTTGTTGTACTTTTTTTTCGTTCGCTCTTTCGTACTGTATTTTGTTGTGAATTGCAGTCGGAATAGGATCGTTAATATTTCACGTATTGGATTTCGATTAATCAAAGCGAAACCCTCAGTCGCTTAGGGTTCAATTCTCTTCAACAAACACTTGGTTTCCAATAACGATTGGATTTACTTCGTACTCGAGGCTTTTCTTCGAATCACATGCAGCTCATCGACATATAATTGCTGCTCTCATAATAATTGCTGCTTTTCATCGAAATGTCATTCATCATCCATGTTTTACAGCTCTTCAGCGGACGTTCTAATTTACCAATCAACATCATGAATAATTCACGTCTGAAGTTCGATGTACAATTGGCCTACGCCAACTAACCATTATTACACGAAGAATACTTTACGAGCACATCGGATATTCTATGACTGAGACCTTGTACTTGGAAAAACCGCAAGGCCTACAATGTTCCTACCGTTGCTTGGGTTATGAAATTTTCAATGAGCCTATTTATAATTCATCGTTTATCGGTTTTAGCTGGGCGTGGATGCGAACAGAGGGAAACTCCTATAACACAGGTGTTGTGAGTTATGTTTATATACGGTTTGATACGTTTTTAAGTAGCTTTGTGGCATTGATAATAAACATATAATTAGCCATTTCATTAGCAATGTGCTAAATTTGTAACAAAAGTGTAAGTAATGTGTAGGGAGAAGATTAATATCTATATTCCAAATTAGTTTGGAAGATAGGTGGGTAGGATCTATTATATAAAATTCTTTTGTAATTAGTTTCTTGATGAGAAAACTTTGATTAAGTTTCGCAAATGATATTAGAAATCAATTATTTCTATCGGATGAAATTCCAATGTTACAGTATATGAAGAAGACACAACGAATTTTACTGAATTGATGCAGTTTTTTTAGAAACTATCATCACTTAATAGAGAAAAACAATGCTACAAATATACAAGGTACACATATTGACAACCGTAAATGAAAAGAGTAGGATTCATGTACTTTTAATGCGCTCGTATCTTTTTTATACACTATGGAATGACTGTGTATCTTTTATATTTGTGTCATTAAAAATGTTTTTAAGTAAAATTGTTCCTGCGTTAATTTACTTGTTTTGTGTATTTGAAAATTTGTTGTTATTAATGAGAATTGAACCTGTGACAATTTCGTGTGTGCACATATATTATGCTACATTGTCATTGTGAAGGTCACAGTCAGAGATTTGCTTTCGTTCATTTTGATACGCCATCTGTTATCCAATGTAGTGTATTAGACATTGAAACGCCCTGAAATAGACTGTCAGCCAATAGGCAAGCAGTATTTATAGCGAACTCTTTATATGGTTACATTTCCGTCCATCATATGCATTAGAAGCCTTGAAAGGAGTGGCTAAAATGATATCTACTATATAACCATTAATAGATATTGAAACGTTTTTATAAAAACAAATATACAGTTTTAGCATGTAAAACGATATTTAAGGATATATAAATAAATGAATCATAATTAAATCTAAATAGTAATTGCGAAGTAATTTGATGTCATTTAATATATTCAAGGTTGGTTAAGTATATAAGGATATTCTATTATTGTTTCAGATGATAGATTCTATATGAGTCTTGGTGGGGATGTACTATTTGAATCAAAGCAGGAATCGAAGTGGCGAAAGGTGATTGCACCGGGACACCTATTTTCCGAGTGCATCGCCGCCCCAGTTTTCTATATTTACCAGCATACGTGAACTATTCAACAATTATAATAACGGAGCGATGTGGATGTATTACGCAAACTGGGGCGTCCGCAGTTTTCCCTGCGAGAACAAAGCGCCATTGAAAAGTTGATGTAGTCACAGGGGGACAGGGCCTGAAAGCGAAACCAAGCCTGTATCGATCAAACTTAAAAATAGACTTAGGAGACGTTATTAAGCGGAGATGGGGGCAGAAAATGAGAAGGAACGAAGGTGGAAAAGGAAGGGAAACGAACGGGACGAGAGGAAGTGCAAAAAAGAAAGGAAGAATAATAAGGAACGGGACTACAGCTAGGCGGACATATTTGTCATAGGCGGTGGTTGTCAAACAGTCAACTTCCGTACTGCGGCCGACGAGCACGTCTTCCGCAAAAGCTCCGAATGGGTGACTTCGGTGAAGGTTTGTTGTATTGATTTTAATTGCACAAAACACCCAACCCCCATGGTGGTGGTGGTGCGACCACCCACACGGACTAACCGGCCGCCACCGCCGCCGCCGTATCCCCCCTTGCGTTCCCCACAGGAGCGCCCACCGTCAACCGCCAGCCCTGGCCTTAGCACGCCCGACCGAAACAATACGACCGTCCAATTAGCAAAACTAATATTCCTGGACGGCGGATATATCTAGAATTTAATTGTGGTCACCCTCCCGAATCGATGCCCGAATTGTACGAACGCTTACGCCGCAATTAAATGGAAATGTTGAATAATCGCTTCAATAAATACGCGCAATTGCGTATTTACTATTATATAAGTATGCACAAACAGAAACGCGCGCCCGTTATATAAATATAAATCGGCATATGTGTTGTGTTGGTTATTAGCGAGAACGACTACGAGGAATTACTACGAATTCTACGCGCGCCAGGCTTTCATTAATTTGCATACACACATATGGTGATTTATCGAAAAGTTTATAAAACAAATCAACATTATATTCATGATGTAAATAAAAGTATGAAGTTCATTTCAAATTTTATTTTAGCAATGTTCAGGTTTGTCTTCGTAGAAAAGCTTTCACTTAACTATAGTCATTTAATCACTTGAGTATTTAAAATCCACTTTCCGGTTTTTTTTAATTATGCATTCAACAAAGTCCGACGCGAATTTTCAGTGAAAGCCTCCACCCGGAAATCGAAATCCTTCAGGTGATTAAAACCTCAGGACTAGAAGGAATTGCGCCGACGTGTGGTGCGCTACAAAAATTGTATTTTTTAGTTAGAAATATAAAAAAATCGGTTTACAAAAATTAAAAAAAAAACATTATCAGTAATTACTTAAATAATATAACTACACACTTAAAACCCAATCAAATTGTAACTAAATCTATTTTAACGGAATAAAATCTTCTACAGTAAATTCACAATTATTAACTTATTTGTAGTTAATAATTAAGAAATAAAAGCTTTTAATTTGTGTACATATTTCTTAATTTTATTATTTCCTTGTATGAATTTGGATTTAATTTTAATTCGTTGTAAGTCGAAAAGAATATATTTATTTTTTAATACATAAAATCGCATTACTCGCAAATTGCTTCCGTGTAAGGATTTTTACACCCTCCAGAAATGTATTTCATATCTTCAAAGCGCTTCCAGAAGCTTGTAATACTGTTGAAGTAAATATCTTGAAAATAAATCGTTTGAGTAACCCGGAATGCCGAATCGCATTTTCATTGTAAAATCTCTTTTTTTTTATTAAGAAGTGGAGTTTTTTTAAATGGAATTAATTAAATATTTGAACATTGATACTTTTCATACAGAGAAAAAAAAACAAGAATGTTTACAATACCAATAAAAGAATTTCATTGCAGTATACAATACCTTTGATTGAGTAATTTGAAATTAAAGCAATATTCGGAATTTCATCTAAAAGATCGTCCCCCAAGGGGGAGTGTTTTAATATCCAGAATAATTAGAATTCTACAGTATCCTAATATTAACTGTCAAAATAAATATCATGAATCCAATAAGATTTATGTGAATTCACATATAAATATCGAGAAATATTTTTTTGTTCTGAGATTTAATATTTTTCCTCAATCAATATTTTTACAAACAAAATAGAAACACTTGCTTTATTTATAAGCAGCATAAGGTAAGAATGGTTTGCCGAAATTAGGCTTAGTTCACTTAAATAAGGAATTAAGGGACGATAGATAGAGTCGAGGTCGCCAACCTACAATTCTTCACCCGTGAAAGCTGCAAAGGGCTATTAACCCTAGGCACGTCCACCCTGCGTTCGCTTTCTTTTGTTGCACGCTTTTTATGTAAATGTGGAAACTAAATAGTATATTCAACATGACAAAACGGGTTTTCGGTTTTTCTAACGAATGATATGCGCGGCGTTCCAGTCGATGGAGCAAGGAGAACATTTATTTAGTAGGGTTGCAACGAATTTCACCAATTTTTTTTTCCAAATAATTATCATATTAAATACAATTACTAATATTATTAAATTATATACATTTACAAATTTTCTAAGTGTATACAAAAATATTTAGAGATACTTCAAACCTTTTTAAAATACAGATGGAGGTACATATATGTTTCTTGATTGTCATATGTGTAAAGCTATATAAAAAAAAACACTATTCGGAGACAGCATATGTATAGACCAAAAAGTGTGCAGCTGCCTTCGAGCAAGACATTATTAGGAGGGTTGAAAATGCACGCCTGGCATCGGCTTGAGTTGTCCCAAGCGTCGACTGAATTTCAACTTTAATTGAAAGCGCAACAAAAATGTAATAACGTAATTGTTTTTGCCTAAAACTCAATTTACTAATAATTCGACTATTATTCAATTGAACGAACATTTAATTAAGCCCGCCTGTAATGGCGTTTAATTGGATTCGTGCTCTACCTTCGCTTTGTCACAAATGTCTGTTTTACATTGTATAATCAATGCTGAACACACGATAATTTGATTTTAATTGTTGCCATGGCCACTGTTCACATCACGCATTGCCAAGTACATAATTTTATAAAATCGATGTGTGATTTTTGGTTTGTTTATCCGTTGTAAAGTTTCTTTGCATTCATTGATTTATCGACATGTGCTTAACTTTATGTTGAGTATAAAGTTACCTTTGTAAGATATAAAATGATAGGTGAAAGGTGCCAATCGTTAAAAATCAACAATAGCTTATAGTTTAATTGTATACCTATTGGTGACAACTGCAACGTGTTACCGTTAACGAAAGACCAGGTTTCGCATGTACTAACTTAATCCCTCGAGGGAATTCTACCCTTACATTTTAAACTAACATACTTTACAGTAAGAGGAAAAGAAATAACAATTTTATTTGTTATAAGTATAAAGTATGAGAAACCTTGAAAATTAAATGTATTGATCAAGTTTGAAATTTAAAAAAAAAATGCCATTATAGAAAAAAACTTCGATAAATCGGTCATAATATTTGTGAGAAAATGTTAATTAAATTTATAAATTTTCATTTTATACTTATACATACCTTAAGCATATAAAGATAAAGCTGTACAAGAAATGCCACGTGGAACATTTTCTATTGTATATTTGTACTAAATCGAATGATGCTTTTTTCTTTACAAATTAACTCACGTGGATTCAGATGTCTGGCCACGTTCCAACGACAGTCGAGAAAAAGAGAGGACAAGGATTGTCCCCCCGTGTTGTATCTACTTTTTAAGTAGAAAACAAGTTTCGCATGCAAATGTCCTTCAGATGCATCCATATATTTTTTTTCCATATATTCTAGCTCTTTTCTTTATATCGTACACGCTCCACCTAAATATATTGTGCTTGCATTTGATGATATTTACATAATCTGACAAGTCATTGATCTCCACATTTGAACAAGCAAAGGGTGCCAATGCAGAAAAGAATACCATCAACATTAGGGTCCCAGAGTCCCTTTGAACTTACCTTCTGACTAATTCAATTATTTCTTAAATTTAGTATTATAATAAAGCTAGCACTAATATGGTAAATTGTACAAATATACTAAGTATAGTGTCTTTGAATCAAGGATGAAAGTAATTGGAAGTATAAAAAGTATCTTTGTAAGTAAATGGAATTGCTCAGTAAATTTGTATTATTTAAATTTATTGATATTTTATTGTAAACAAATATGTTTAAATAAACTATCAAGAAGCTGATCTGATAATGACTGTGATTAAAGTGTTTTATTAATTATTTTCAAATTAATTTTCGAATTAGTTTTGTTGAGATATAAATAAGCACATTTACAAAAGCTACAACTACAACCCTGTTTCATTGGATACTACTTGGGTGAAGAAATGAAAAGCAGTATGTTTATTACATTCATATATTTAAGCATTCTACAAATACGTTTCTTATTTTTTTTTTATTTCTTGTTTGGTTGCTGTTAATTATGTAAGCAGATGACGGAAAGCTTCCGTGGTTCTGTACAAGCGGTGACGTGATGTTTCGGAATGGAATCAAAGTTTTGTGTATCGTGTGAATATGCTTTATTTCCGGATACGAATCGCGTTCGAGGTTGGCTCTGTTATCGGGGAGCTCTTTTGCAATAATTACCGTTAATGGGCCGAAGGTGATGGGCTGCGTGCCTGGTGTGAAGTTGCTAGTATCGCGTTGTACATTATTAGGCTCTGCGGTTTCCGTGCATTTATCAGATCCGAATCATATGATAACATTTCGCACGGAGTACCTTTGGACATTTCGAAGGAGGGCTTTAGTAGCGACGAAAGCTCCGCAGCCGAAAGTTCGTTATCCTCCGGTTAGCAATGGACATGGGATGCGATCCATTGCAGCACACCAGCATTTACCAGCGCATCGAGGGTACAATTTTAATTACACTGCATGCGGTACCAGATGTTTGATAATTGCCGGTCCCGTGATCGGTCACGCATGAATTTTTTAATAAGAATTTAAGAGATTTTCGGTTTGCTGTTGAATGTGTGTATTTGTGTGCGTGTGCGTCTGTAACGTTTATGCAATGTGCTTACATATATATTATTGTTCTTTTTTTTTGTTGTTGGTTCCACAGATAGCGACGATAGTGATGGCGAGGGTGGCCTGGGGAATGTAAACAGGGTGATTATGAGACCACCTGGACACAGCGGTAAAGCCAAGCGTGGACATTTGTGCTTCGACGCTTCCTTCGAAACCGGAAACCTGGGTCGAGTTGATCTCATTAACGAGTACGAGTATGACTTATTCATCAGGCCGGACACATGCAACCCAAAAATCAGGTTTTGGTTCAACTTCACAGTCGACAATGTCCGCCAAGATCAGGTAGATTAGGTATAGAGGCATACACAAACACACACGCAAAGAGAGATAAAGAAGGACATATATATATATATATATAAATGTATATATAAAGAGACAGAGAGTGAGACAGAGTTACACACACCGAAACATGAACGTAATATTAGAGGTGCTACTTACAAGTGTGATTATTTTGTCCACCACTTCCATTTTGGTTGGTGTTTGTTTTTACCCAATTTTTGTTCAGAAATCTCCTTTCAATCTCCTTTTGCGCTGATCTATATCTACAATTTCAAATTTGTGATCTCATCACCTCATTTGCAAATACATCAAAGCTAAAAATTGAATTATCGCATCACTTACATTTTAAACAATTATCATCACAATAATTAGAACATTGATTTTAAATCTTATTGTTACATGACTCAAATATATTTTTGATCAATAGTTGATACAATATTTATTATTATAATTTTTCTGAAAGAAGGTAGTTTTTTTCTCAAAATTTTCTTAGTATATTTATTTCAAATAAAATATGCAAAGATATATTTGGTTGTAATAGATTTAAATAGTGGAAAAGCTGCGATATTACAATTCATAACTAAAACTAAATTCTAATTCATGATGATGAAAATGTATGAATGATCAATTACGTTAAAGTTCGCTTATGGAATAAGAAAGCCTCTTTCAATAAAATTGTCAAAATTGAGTTGTTTACTCAAATTTCAAAGTATACATCACCTTATTGGCGTGCATTAAAAATAAGTATAGCTCGAAGGCTATAACGGATATTCCTTGGGATAGGGACCATATGACCCTAACAAATAACAGTTAGGGTTTTTAACCCTCTCGTGCATGAATTTTTTTGGGTGCAGGAACAAAACATCGAGAGAGAAAAAAAAATAAAAACGTAACGCATAAATTTTCAGATTAAGGAGGAACCCCTCTTTATCCGGTTCGACGCATAGATGGATGTATAGATATAGATGCAGGTATTCCCTTTAAAGCGATCTATATTCAGCAAAACGTGAGTCCTGTCCTAATTTCATTCATGAGTGAATGCGTAGTACGCGATTTCCAATTAGCAACCGGTGCTCGAGTACAAAGAAAATAATGAAATATTTGTGTTAATGAAACGTTCAGCACGTCACTAATCTCGAAATAGAACTAATTAATGGGAGAGAATTCGCTGGAAAATTAGAGAGGAATGTTACAATAATTATCCAGAAATATCGTAGCGAGAGGCATTTTCCCCAGTTCCATGAGCGAATTTTAACATGCGCCGTATTAAGTATCGATCGGAAAGGATGAAGTCCTGGTTTCTCTTCTTCCTTCATCTTTTTTTTTGCACGCTCCCCTATTTCGTGCTTGCTTTAAACGCGCTACGAGGTGTTTCATTTTGATGATTTTCATGAAACGGTTTGCTTATTTTGTTTTTTAACATCTCTACGTATTTTTTTTTATAAATAGAATATAAAACACGAACATGACACACTAGAAAAATTATATATATGTATATGTGAATTGAATAGAAAAGGGGTTGATTTGTCACCCCAAGCTCACCAGAAGGCTTGTTTCGTTACAGAGGGTCATTTTTAATATAGTGAACATGAGCAAAGGGAGGAATTTGTTCAATGCGAGTATGACCCCAATAGTAAAATCATCAACAAGGCCTAAATGGTAAGAGGGGAAGAATAGCGAGTCGCATGCAGCGGGAGATATTTCTTATGCACATTCACGTTAAATTCTATTCTATGTATTGTGTTTTTTGTAGTATTTTATTGTTTTTTTTCTTTGGGGGGTTGAAGGCAGCGCATCCCGAAGAGAAACGTGTTTTATCACAAATCGCCGATGCACCGGGGCCATTTCGTCCTGAGTTTCGCCTTTAACTTCGACAGGGAGGATGAGGTGTACCAATTTGCACTGACGTTCCCCTACAGCTACACCCGCTGCCAGGGATATTTGAAGGTGCTCGAATCGAGGGCCGAGCATTTGGAAGGCAACTTCTGCAGAGAGCTCCTCGCTAATAGCATTGTAAATAGAAAACGACAAAGCGGAAATCAATGTTTGTATGTGTGGTTGTGTGTGTGTTTTTCAGCAAAAGCGGAGAGCGGATGTGTTGACAATAGGGAGCGTGCCAAAAAGGGCGGCTGAGAAGCGGAGGGTGGTCGTTATTATAGCGAGAGTACACCCAGGCGAGTCTCCGTCAAGCTTTGTATGCCAAGGTAGCGAATAAAAATGAAATACCTTTAAGCTCTGAACCCACCCCATTTACGATTTGACTAGGTCTAATCGAATTATTGGTGAGTTCGCACGCGATCGCCAACACTCTCAGGGACAATGTCGTTTTCAAAATAATTCCGATGCTGAATCCGGATGGGGTGTTCTTGGGGAACTATCGCAGCTCCCTGATGGGTTTCGATTTGAATCGATCTTGGCACCGCGCTTCACCCTTCGCACACCCGACTCTAACAGCAGTCATCGAATTGCTAACGGCAATCGATAAAAGTAAGGTAGGACCAGCAGTTCCAATCACATCAAAACTATAAATAAATTCCCCCAACCCTTAATTTCAGGACTACCAATTGGATTTCATTGTAGATATACACGCACAATCTACTCTGCTGGGATCGTTCGTTTACGGAAACACCTACGACGACGTGTACAGGTAACTCTATACACGTTTCCTGTCTTCGATAACAGAAGTCTCTTTGCCTGCTAGATATGAGCGACATATAGTGTTTCCCAAACTTTTCGCAAACCTGGCGGATGATTACCAACCTAACAATTGCATGTATAATTCGGATAGCAGCAAGATCGGCTCCGCCCGCCGATTCTTTTGCGCCAATCTCAACGACAAAATAAACACCTACACCTTCGAAGTTTCCCTTTTCGGCTATAAACTCAAAGGCTCCGACACCATAATTCCTTATACCGAGGATAGCTGTATCTTTACAAAAACAAAATATAAAAAAATATTTTAGGAATAAGTTTAAAAAAATAATATATATTTCCTTAAAACCAATTAGATAAGAGATGCGGTCGAAACTTGATTAAAGCATTTTTGGAATACTACCAAGTAACTGGCGTGATTCCAATAAGCCCAACTCAGGAATTGAAAAAGAAACGACCTAGGAGACACCGATCCCCTTCAAGTTCGAACAGAACTAGACCAAATACGACGCGAATCCAAGCGCCCATCCATTACAAGGACATTAATATTTATTACGAGAGCGAATCGGACGCGGATGAGCCAACATTCAGGTATAAATTGAGCCCGAGAAAATCAATTTTCAGGGATCATCGGTCGTCGTCGCCGCCTCCACAGACAATCGTAGTTCTGCCGGAGCCCAGCCTTTCGATTATAGACTTCAACATAATCACCAAAGCGGATTTCGAGAATGCCACTAGAAAATCGCAGAAAGATGGAAAAGTCTTGAATGAAACGTAATGTCTTAATGTTGAAAATGTAAACTTATCTTTATTTCGTAATAAAAAAAATATTTTAATACCAATTTGCTTTGAAATGATACATTCAGAAGTATATGAATCGCAATAAGCTGGATTAAATTTGTACAAATCATTGAAACGTTCATCCGAATCACCAATTATATTTAAACTAGTCGCTATTTCTCTAAACCTAATGTACTGTACAGAAAGACGTGTTTCAAAATTAATCATATATCGTACGATATTAACATAATGCATAGTTAATGAGTAATAATTAATTATTCTACAAAAGCAAATTATTTTTCGTTTAAGGCTTATTAAGTGTGTTTTCCCCGAATAGGGCCAAAATATATATATACGTTCTTTTGGCACAGAAAACAACGGAACTAATTCTCAGTTGTCCTTTTCAGATAGTTCTTGATATCTTGCGTACATCATTTTTTTCACACAATCCTTATAGGATTCACCTGCCAATGCCTGGTACGAACCCGATTTGTTGCCCAATCCGACGGTGCTAGCCCTTTGCTCCGCTTGAATAATGGTCGTCCTTCCTTGATTTGATTTTCCAAGGCCCTGGCCCTCAGTCCAACCCATTTTTTGTAACAACCTGTTGCCCACATTCTCAGCACCTATCGGTTCGGAAACCGACGCTGCTGCCACAGGGATTTCGATCTCTCTGGACTTCAAATATTTTTCCTTCAATTTACTCGGCTGTGGCTCATCTGGATCTCCGTACTTTAGTCTCCTTTCTTTAGCTCTGTCCCTATAAACAATTTTCTCTGCTGCGTTTGCAGAATTCTCCTTGCGCTTCTTATTTCTAAGATTCTCCAAATTCTGTTTGTGAATAGAAGAAAATTGAGCATGCTTAGATAATGCTTCCGCATTCGGAAGCATCCTTTTGCATAAATTGCAGATGAGAGTGTTGAAATCTAAAAAGTCTAAATCATTGATTTTGGGTTCCTCGTCCTCCGAACTGTCGCTCTCGCCACCATATGCAGCGACGAGAGGGGCATGATTGGACATGTCTGCCTCCACGTATCCATTATTCATAGGCATTGCTTTTTTCTCTAAGACAGAAAAGCCAATATCAGCAGCGGCTGAGCCAATTCCCCCTGGTCCTGAATCGTTAAACCTGGACGGTTGTACCTCTTTCTTTTGATTCAGCGTCTTCGCCCATCTCTCCATATCTTTCGCGATTTTCTTTGCAACTTTTACTTTATCTTGTTTCTCTACCTTCGTCTTCTTTGTAGGTCCTTGCAACGCTTCCTCTGGAGTTTGCTGGTTGTTACCAAACGTTTCGTAATTCGTCGGTGCAAGAACATAAGTGAGTTTTTCTCTGTCCCAATATAAGTACTTTTGAATAACACTGTTCCAATAGTACTGAGAAGATTGATCGTAATATAACCCAGTTAGCTGATCGTAATAATATCCACTATTTTTATCAAATGTATATTTGGTAATGTCCGGTATAGCTGTAAATCAATAAAATTTAGTATAAAATTTTGGTATGAAACAATAAATAGAAACTTACGATATCTCTTGCCGTCGGTGCCGTTCGGAACTGACATGTGGGTTGTATCGAAAAACGTCTTATTGGCTTGCATCTGTTGGATGGCCGATTGCGCTACTGCCGCTGCAGCGTTAGCCGCATCCATTTGATTCTCTTGATGCAAAGTGATCGAATTTCCGGCATTAATTTGTTGTGTAAAATAGTTCTTATAGTACAAGAAATAGTGCTGATAATCGACACTGTTCTTCGCAAACTTATTGGCCGAATAATCAGCGAGGCTATCGACGTCGCTAAGATTATAGGTGGTAGGAACTGATGGTGTTGCGAACGTCGATTCCGGTTCTGCATATACATGTTTTGTATCTCCCATGTTATATTTACAGTAAGATAAAATAACTGCAAAATGTAAATAAACCATAATTATAATTAGCTAAAAAAATAGGTGTTAATTTGATATTCGGATGAGTCGAAACGTTCAGTGTCGCCATTACCAGTATGCTATCTATAATATACAAGTCCAAGAATAATAACATGCACATTGTTTCGTGCTGACGATATTTGCCCGTATTTTTCACGGGGGGCAAGTAGTGAGTGCTCTTGTGAGGGCGACCGTGCTCAATACACGACCGCATTTTAAAACGTCAATCACCTTTAAAACAAGAAGAAACAAAAACTGAAAAAACGATTTCAACAAAAAGCTTTTTTTTAAGAAACCAAGGATGTGCTTTTCGCTACACACACGACTAACTTAAATAGAAGATTGAACTGTTGTCATTCTACAGAAGGAAAATTACCTCGACAAACGTAACCATGTAATTTTATTCCGCGCACATCATTAATTCTTGTTCTGAAATCGATCTTAACCCCAGGCCACGTATATTTCACCCCAACTACACAAACACACACACAAAGCAAGTTCACCCCCAAAATGCGCTTTAAAATTATTTGTTTGTTCTTTCCATGGACATAATCATTAAGTCGATTAACACTGGTACTTTAATTATTAGCAACCAACGTTTTTTTTAACTCATACTATTTCTCTATTCCACATACAAAATTATTTAGTTAGTTTTATTAGTTGCATGAAGCAACTTGTGTAATAACCATCGCTTAAAAAACCGTTTGGTGAACGCGGTAACAAGGGTTAAGTGCGATTTCATCAATTTTCGACCTTATCTAATTTCGTAGTAGTAAGGTACACTTAAAACTATATGAAATACATTTATGACATGACGCTTTTTTCTTACTTAAAATCAATTATTGATTCAACTTTTTTTTTGAAAAATTCAACATTCGAATTCAGCACGTATGAAATGATTCAAATAATATAATCAACTGCACTGTTAAATTGTGTAATTGATTTTGTGTTTTTTATGTTTAAATTAGTTTATTTATATATTAGTATTATTAATTAATCGGTCTTTTTGAAAAGATTCATTTTATTTATCAGTTTAATACTTTTTAAATTTAATTATTATCTTAAAATATTATACGAATTAAGTATTTTGTAAATTAGCGTTAAGTAACGTATTGATTCGTTTATGTTTTAAATAAAAGTTGAAGAAAATTGACGTCGTTTAGCACTCGGATCGGCCAATTATATTTCACTCATCCAAGTACTTATTTTTCAACGTATGATGAAATGAGAGTTGTTTATTTATTCTAATGAGATAATGCATTTTGTTTGTTTATTTAATATATATCGCATAAATGAACAATGAGTAGTCGATGAATAATCGGATTTAATGAAACGCAGAGATCGCGTTTCGTAAACAAAGAAATAAACAAACGAAGTGCATTTCGACGACACTGTGATTGTGCTGCCATTCATACAGTACCTGTCTTTCCATCAATGCTGAGCGGCGTTGGTAGATTGTTCAGTGCGCCGTACAAGCTTAGGGCATCAATAGTAGTTTCTGTGCCTAAGTAACATATGCCTCTGGATGTGGATGTTAGTGAATCCCGACCGATCGCGACAGCTGATATTTTTTTAACCAAGTCCGGAATGACCACGATCAAAACGTTCATCACTGTGTCTTCAGTAGTCAAGGCGTCCAAATTGCGTAGCATGATTGCTATAATTCACCCAAAAAACGTAAGTCACATTCAGTCAAAGTCAAACTATTTGTCAGTCATTACTCTTAGTCGTATAGGAACAGATTTCGTCGCTGCCGCTGCCTCCTTCCTCGCTCTCCATCCTGGATGCATGGCATTTGAAGCATAGCTCACGTCTTTTGAAGTTTTGGGCTCCGCACTGAAAATGAACAAATCGTGGGTAAGTTTATTTGAGAAATATTAAGATTTGTATACCTTAATGCAAAACCAATCTGCTGATGCTTTGTGTGTGGGGGCCTTCTCAGATTGCGGACATAGTTCCTTGGGCATGCTATATTGCATAATAGCTCTATATTGATCCTGAAGCATTAATATGCCCTGCAATAGCAAAAGGGTGCTATTAGACATACTGATCCACTTTTTAAGTCACCCACCCCTCTTTCTAAAGAGACCAGCTGCCAGGCAGCATTTTGCACTGAAGTTTACAACTTTTTTATGTTGAAATTTGAAACTGAGAACGTAATGCTCAAAACAAAAATAAATATAATAAAGAATAGAATAAAAGTAGAAAAAAAAATTAATAAAAATAAACATTATGCAAATAAAGATATACGCATATAAATAAATATAAAAATTTTAAATAAAAATTGATTCAAGAAAGTAAAAATAATGTAACTAAATAAATATAATATAAATAATAATAAAAAAAGATGTTACTTGTATATATTTTTACAGAATCGATATAAAAGTTGGAATTGTAGCAGTAGTTAAAAACCCTTCGTAATCTAAGATACCTGCTTCATATCCATCCAGCGGGTGGCTTCCGATAGTGTTGTAAACTCGACAAAGGCAAAACCGCGTGATGCACCTAAACAGCACAATACACACCAATGGCAATATTACCTCAGCCAAAATCACATCTATATTCACGGTGAACTATGAGTCAAAAAGATAATGCAAAACAATGCAACTTCTCATTACCTGTGTCTTTTTTCCGTATCAGTCTAATGTCTTTGGGCATCAATCCACAATGTATAATGTCCTGTCGAATCTGTAAATCATAAAAGCCTCGTGTTTAGCAATTCCTGCGATTCTGTTCGTCAACTGTGATCTTGATAAAATTACGTCATTTTCGGTAATATGCTGAGCCAGGCCCCGAATCATAATGGTATTATTGGGCGGTTGGCTTTTGTATCCAATGATCTCAGAGCCACTCGCCCCGAGTACTCCTCCGTTTGAACTTCTCTCGCTGGAAAAACAACGAGGAATAATAAGCTTTTGTTTTTATACTATTATATATATATTGTTGTTGTGCAATCTATTAACGTCTTCTCCCTTAAAAGTGATGTCAATAGTTACTTCAAGTAATATTTCCAAGTCATATTACCTATCATCGCTATCTCTTTCATTATCCCTATCCCTATCGCGGTATCGATCCCTATCCCTACTTCGTTCATCTTTGTAATCCCACCTGGAACCGCTACCGGAGCTTCTGCTCCTTCTATAGTCTTTATGCGAATTTTTATAATATCTACTATCTCTGTCCCTATCTCGGTACTCTCTTTCGCGACTAGTACTTCTGCTTCTTCTATCATCATCATACGACGATTCTCTCTCCCGTCTATTATTATATTCTTTATTATTTTCATCATTCAATGGAGATCTCTCATGATCATATTTATGATCTGAAATTAAAATATATTAATTCAAACACCTAAATACAAATATTTAAGGGTTTTACTGCCCCCACCAATATCCATAAAAATACCTCCACCACAAGCAATGCTAAAATCCAGCAGATAGTTATAAAAACTTTCTACAGAATTTCTATTAATAAACCACTATTCCTTTACTTATCTATGATAAATGTACACTATGAGCACACACCCATTGCAGGGGTAAAAACAAAAACACACAAACACAAAGGGTTGGCAAAGCAAATTCAACCAAACGGATTGTACCAAAATTCTGGGTGTAACTCACATTTATGGTTTCTGGCGTGCCTTCGGTATTGGGGAGAATGTGATCTTGATTTTGAACGAGATTGATTACGACGCGATCGAGAATTAGATCTGCTTCTTGATATTCGATATGGCGAATGTTCTTTACCCCTCATGTTGCTCATAATATAGCCAACACTATATTAAGACCAAATATCAAACGACAATGTATATTTTACAAAAATTGATAACAGAAACAAGATAAGAACGTATAGAAGAAAATATATGATGTACAGAAAAAAAATCGTTTCAAGCTTCTTCTTGCAGTACAATTGTTTGCTGGATCAAACGTATTAACGAAATAATAAAACTACAATTATTTGTTATAATTCTTAGCATATAAAAACAAGAAAATAATAAAAATTGTCTAAAAATATATATATATAAAGCGAAGTTCCAATCAATATGGCGTCCTTGTAATGTGTGTGAGAGGATACGTGCCTATATTTTTATTTGCTAATTTTTTATTGGAAACAACCTGTTTTTATCTTCGATATTCTCAGCCGATGAATGAATAAGTTTAATATTATTTGATATTTAAACGTCACGGTGGATCAGTAATCATTAGTTTAGAGAACTTTTTACTGAAACCGTGCTGCTCTTCTCTCCCTCACACACACTACACCGCGTTGGTATTTAAAACACATTTCGATTTTGGGAACACGACACTGTCTTGTTTGTGTAATGTGCAGCACGACTATAAACGATCATCCTTACAACGTTGCCACAACAAGGAATCTAATTACGTATCCTCAAGAGCAGGAGGCATTTCCGGATTTGCGCATACTCGCGAGAGAAATTTTGTTTCCCGCTCTTTTAGTAAATTGTTGCTGTTTTTATATTTTATATTGTTTAATAATTACGCATAAACCATATCCTTCATGACTGCCTACGTTTAATTTTAGTAATCGCACGTCATTCTAGTCGAAGTATTGTTTCTCACAATGACTGAATCGACAAAGAATTTGCAAATTTGTATTTATTCGTATATAATCGGTTGTTTGTATAATAAAACAACAATTCTATCCAAGAATAAACAAACATACGTCATTAATGTAAACATGACAATGGTTTCCAGTTACCACTGCTGACATCTCTGTTCGGAAGATAAAAATGTTCATTTTGCATTAACAAGATGGCAGAAATATTATGTTACAATAACAATTACTTCTCATTTCTATAAAGAAACAGATATTTATTAATTAAATTATATTCATTCGAAACAATCAAACAATAAATAAAAGAAAGACAACATGTTTATAGTAATAATAAACAATTTGTCCCAGGATGTATTTATAATAAACTATAACATATTACCATGAAATAAATACATAACCAAACTTGAAACAAACTATGTTGATTAACCTTAATACATTCAATACTATATTATTTATACAAATAATTACTACTTTTACTAAGAAAATATTTTACAAATAAAATAATTTTATTAGTATTATTAGGAAAATTATTGAAATAAATAAAATTAACCAATTGTTTGTTTTGCAAATTTATTAAATTTGTATATGTTTTTAGATTTATGCAGAAAATAAAATTAATAAATTATATTTATTGTAAAATGATTTATATAAACGTATTTTTTTGATAATTGAATAGATTTTAATTGAATTTATTTGTAATCAAATAAAAAACTGAAAATTATTATATTAAAGCTGAAAGAATAAAATATATTTATTAGAATATTAGTAAATCTACTATTTGAAACATCACTGATTTATTTGAAAAGAAGCAGCCATGAAAAGGGATGAAAAAAAAAATATCCGCAGCTAGTGTTGATATGTAGACAACTGTATATGCAGATTCAAGCTAAAAATATATAAATAAAATAATTATCTGTGATTATTTTAATATTTTAGTAATTATTGTGTAAATTACTATAAAATTTTGTAAAACATAAATGTTCTAAGTGCAAAATTCTACATCTAACTTATTTTTATAGACAAAATATAAACTTATGAAAATTTCAATATTGAAACTACAAGTAAATAAATGATTGAATTATATTATAAATTTCGAAAAGCAATTTTCTTAAATTTGAGAATTTCTTAATAAATACAAATATATATATTAAAAACAGCATTTAACATCTAAATATACTAAAAGTAAGTAGAATTTGTAAATATTTTGAATCTGTGCTAAAATTTAAAAAAAAATTATAATTATATTATTTATAAATTTCGAAAAGCAATTTCCTTAAATTTAAGAATTTCGTAATAAATACAAATATATACATCAAAAACTGCATTTAACATCTAAATATACTTTAAGTAAGTAGAATTTGTAAATATTTTGAATCTGTGTTAAAGTTTAAAATAAAATCTTAAATAAAATTAATAAACACAAAATATACATAAAATATCCATTTTTATTTAAAAAACTAATTTTGTAAAAGTAACGTGTTTATTTATGTTGTTTCTAAATATATTAGAGAATTAATTAGATTTATTGGATTATTTGTAGTTTTTTTGTACATAAATAATTGTTAATATTTTTTTAGTTTAGAAAATTTTTATATTGAAACTATAAGAAAATAAATGATCGAAATATATTATTTATAAATTTCGAAAAGCAATTTCCTTAAATTTGAGAATTGTGTAATAAATACAAATATATACATCAAAACTGCATTTAACAGATAAATATATTAAAATTAAGTAGAATTTGTAAATATTTTGAATCTGTGTTAAAGTTAAAAAAAAAATCTTAAATAATATTAATAAACACAAAATATACATAAACATTTTCATTTAAAAAACTAATTTTGTAAAAGTAACGTATTTATTTATGTTGTTTCTAAATATATTAGAGAATTAATTAGATTTATTGGATTATTTGTAGTTTTTTTTGTACATAAACAAATATCAATATTTTATTAGTAAACAAAACTTTAATATTGAAACTATAAGTAAATAAATGATTGAATTATATTATTTATAAATTTCTAAAACCAATTTCCTTAAATATAAGAATTTTGTAGAAGTAAAATGTTTATTAATGTTGTTTCTAAATATACTTGATTTCATATAAATTAGTGCTAAAATTTTATATTTATCTTCGAAAAGAAATGTTCGCACAAGCAAGACAATTAATTAGATTTATTGTATTATATGTAGTTTTTGTACATAAATAATTGTAAATTTTTTTTTTAATACAGAAATCCATTCATTATATATATTATTTTTTGTGAAAATTACTGTACAAATTTGATCATTTTAATATTTAAATCGAAGTACAGTTGATTCCGCTTATTTGGGACACCGGTTAATAGGGCAGCCGGTTGTGAGGGACAAATCCTAAAGAACGGAAGGAAAACTAAGTAAATAACACAAATTTACTCTGTTTTTCGGGACAATATTCCGTTTAATCGGGACAGTAATCGACGGGGATTCACACACCCATTGATGTTGTGTATGCGGCGCCTGTGTTTGAGCGGCATCCATGGACGGACCGCGCCTTATACATACATATTTAATGTTTCAGAATGTATATAATATTTTATTATGTAGTACGTATACATTTTTTCAATATGTACATATGCATACGTACAGATTTGTGACTTGTTTTATTTTGTGCAAATTATTAAATAAAATATTAAAAAGCACTAATCCTGTATTGTGGAACTCCGGATAATTGGGCTTAATTGTGACAAAATGTACTAGTCCCGATTAAGCGGAATTGACTGTACTAGATATTTTAGTATAGATTGTTTGTTTAGTTAATCCATTTTAGAATTACCGCAACTTTAAACGTTAGTCATTGTATCCACTCAAGTGTTTACATATTACAATGCAGCGGTGACAAAGATCTTCTTTAAGTTATTTCCTTTGCAATTTTCGTAAATAAATAAACATTTATTCTTTGTAAATAATCAAAAATTGTTTTATTACATGGCGTTTAAGCTAAGAATTAATTAAAATAAATAAATGAAACAACTTGTTTATACATTCTTGCTATTTGAAACCTCTCACAATATTTATTTTTTGATTTCCTTTTCCATCGGACCACACAGATAATTACGCTTATGTTTAAAATATTTTTACTTATCAAAAATCATTTCATAACGTTAATTTTTCTTAATCGGATCGGCGTTGCGTAACGCATTGATAAGATACGGCTGTGAAAAGTATAAACGGATTAGTTTATTAAATGAAGTGCTTCAAATTTCAGTTCGAATCTTGATAAAACTGAGAATTTTCTAATGTGTCACAGGCTGCAGTCTTATGAAATCGAATACATCCTGTTTTCTTCTCTCAATTATTTTGTTTCTACCATTTATATTATTTTGCTTATTTAATTCCACGAATACAACATTCAAAAACTGAGATGATGTTCTTATTTAACATCAACTGTTGAAACCTTTGTGACTCACGCCAGAGTTATTCATTGAAATCTTCCAGTCTGCAAATTTTCGATGGACCAAAAAAAAAACAGATTTTACCTGCTTTACTCAGGTAGTGCTGAACCCTTGCGTTTCATAATTCCAAGAAAAGAAAGGTGCTTTGCAATGAGAAAAATATATAAATATAAAAATATATATTTGAACTTTTGAAATGATTTTTTTTAATATTAGTATGATTTTATTTATAAATACGTATTTTGATATAAAAAGCCGCAGCAATGGAACCACTTCCCGGTTGTTACCAAAAAATAGATTTGTTTTATCAATAATGAATACAATATTTGAAAAATAATATTTAAGTTACAATTCCATCGTTTATTTTCGTATAATTGCAGTTGTTAGTGATATGTAGATTATTGATTGCCGTTCTTATTTATTCTTATAAAAGAAGAATTTATTGCTGGAAATATACATGAATAAATGTAATATTTTTATTGAAGTGATTGACTGCACACAACTCTGTTATTCTTTGTTGCGATATGATTATCGAATACGTTTTTATTGTAGTTTAATTTGAAAATGGAGTGTTTTATACATATTATAAATTCATAATTTTGATTGTTTTGGTGTTAATATTTTACCATGAATTATGGAAAAACACTTTTTTTTCAACTTGTTTTCACATACTCTGATACTAATGATTGTATTATTAATGGAATTCTTGTGAAGAATGTACTAGATATTTATAGATATTTTGAGAAATGAACTTTCGAAAGGGTATTTTAAAAATGTGTTCTACGCACTACGTGTCAAGTAAAGTAATATACAGCAGAACTTGTTTTTATGCGATTTTCTTTGTGCGGTATATGAAATCCAACCAATTTCAATGGCGTTGGCACCATTGTAATGTTTTCTATGAGTGTGTATATATATATATACAACCTGCACAAACGATTCTCTTAGTCGATTTTGAACCAATTTATCACAAGAAGATGCGCGTTTTTTATTAACATGTGTAGCTGTGAATTATGTATGTGCATTTTTCTCGATATGTACAATGAGAAATTAAATGTTATTAAAATGATTCCATGTGTAATTTAATTATATATTTAGTTTGGATGCATTTTCTCATGTATTTCGTAAATCTTTTTTATTCGAATTTATGAAAATTTTGAATATTTTTTTTTGTGTGTTTTTTTCTCTATCTACCGCATAAAAACAAGTTTTACTGTATATGTAAAGTGTGAATAAAAAATAGGTAGTGTGTAGGTACCTTTATATAGTAAGATCTTGTTTAGTGCTAGGAATTGTTTTCTTCTGAATTAAAAGTAAATAAATAAATTCCAATCGTTTTTTCTGTAAATATTATTATTATTAAATTAATAATAAATACTAATTGTTGATTAAAATTGTCATTAAATCTGTTCCAAAGTTGTTTGAACTTTGATATTCTTATATTTTTGTATGTCATCAAGAAAGTATCATCTAGCAATCATCATATACTAAAAATTGCTCTAAAGAAAAAGAGCAGCACAAAAATCAACGATATACCTTAATGGATTTCCATTACAGCTTTTGTTTCTTTTCAGTGAATCTATATTGGGAGAGCCGTCATCTTGAAGTGCATTTATCTTCCGCGGAAGTCAAAAGGGCACTTAGTTAGGGATCTAAAAATAGATGGAAGAGGAACCACGTATCCTTCCTTATGGCTGTTACCAGTCGCGTGCCATCTACTGTGGAAACGGGAAGCTGTTACTTAATCGACGCGGGTTCTTCGCGGGTTCAATGGATCTCTTTTCTTCGGACGCCGCCTCATTCAATGATGTTTATTTTTATTTTCGTATTCTCGAAAGCATTTCGAATCGTTATCTAAGCACGATAAGGTTTCATATTTTTTTTCTTCTGTTTTATGACACTGATGGGCTATTACGACGGGATTTATGAGCAGTAAAAATATTCAAATTGGCCAGAATGGAAAGTTCAAAAAGAAATTACGTTATTTATATATTTATAATACGTTCTTATATATAGGCATTATATATTATGTATATATATATAAAAAGAAAAAATATATTAATAATAAAGTGATCACATAACAATTGGTAACTAAAATTACGACTCAGCCTGCCGAAGTATGTTGTTTCTTTTTCTTTGAGCTTATCTAAATGAACATAATATAATGCTGTATATTATCCTATGGCACAAATAAGTTATCAGTCTTTTTTTTTTCTTGTTTACTATTTGTTTTCGAAGAAGATATGTCAATAACTCGTGTGTGCTTAAGATTAGGAATGTGCGATCAGGGTTAAAGGTTGCTCTTGGGTGGGCTAAATGTTCGCAGTCGTTTTAACAGGTACAGGTGCGTAGTTCTGGTTACTACTATTTGGCGTTTTGTGCGTAGGATTTGTCACGTCGGAGAGGTGTCTGGACTCGGAAAAGCTGACCGTGTTCTTCACCAGGTGCAGTAGCTTCGCGTACGCTTCACGGTACTGCCGGTTGCTTCCGGCGTAGATGAAGGGGTTGATCACGCTGGAGAACCATGCCAGAATTGATGCTAAAACATGCAGCGTAGGGAAGTTCATTTCGTCCACCGAAACGTTTACGATCATCAGCGGAAGGAAACATGACAGGAAGCAGATGAAGATGATGACCATCAGATTCGTTAAGCGGCGATCATCCCGTTCCTTCCTCATACTCCTTTTGTCACTTGGCTTCCTATGAAAGAGTTTAGTTTATAATAATTACAAATACTAATGATTATAACTTCATTCATTTACTTAATTTAAAACTTAAAATTTCAAATCGAATTAAATCTTCGAAAATTATTATAAAATATTAATATTATCTTTCCTCAATAATTTATTAAATGTTTGTAATTAACTAAAAATAATTTGAGAATATTAAACATTCTTAGTAATTTATATATAATTAGATTTTAATTGGAAAAATTATTATTTTACTTTAGTCATAACATTTTTTTTTGTAATTTTTTTTAATTGAAAATAATAATTATTATGTAATTGAATTGACTGCGGTCAATATCGTTGATTCTTTGTAAAATTATTAAATAATTTGAAATTAAAATATAAATGCAAAACAAATTGAAAAGTTTAAATTTATTTTTCATTAATCAATTAAATTTTTAATTTATATAGAAATTTAAAAATGTTAAAAATAATCTGCAATCAAAATATTTTTTTTAATGAAATGGTAAGTATTTTTTTTTTTGTTGTCTACTAAATTATTGAGTAAAGAGTCTAATGTGATGACAGTAAATTGAGTGTTTGTACCTGTGAGCTTCGAGGTTCTTGCGGGAAGCCCTGACCTTCCAGAAGATGCAGCTGTACGAGGTGATGATGACGACGCATGGCAAAACGAAGCCGACTATGAAGATGGCGTCCTTGGGGGAGCCGTTCTCGTTTTTCAATATTGTACAGGAAAACGTGGTTTTGTTTAGGCCCAGGTCACCCCATACACCCAACAATGGGGGTAACTGTCGATGAATTGTATTTATTTGTGTATTCTCATCTACCTCTCCCTCTTTTCACTCGTTTTGTTATATATTTGTGGGATTTCAAATCTTACCAGTATTACAAAGGAAATGGTCCAAATAAAGGCCAGCTGCGCGTATATGGAGATCTTCGAGTACAGCCTACTATAGTATTGGTTGCACGAAATTAAAACGTACCTGCGGGAAAGAGACAGAAATAAAATTGTTCGAAAGGTAGACAATCATTCGAATTGTATTTGTAATCCGATGCCGGTGCAATTAACGAAATTACCAGGGGATGGGTTGGTCTCATGTGTATTTTTATTTCTTTATATATATATTTTTTTTTTCTATCAATAATGATGATAATGACAAAACGCCGACGATTATGTTGTTTATAAAGTTTCGAAACGCATAAGCTCGTGCGAAAAAATTAAATGGGAATCGGTCATAATTAAGCCCGGCTTAGTTAACTTCTGACCTATGGCAGTCATACAATCAAGAACAATGGATCCACGCATTCATTACAGTCATATTACATCGTTTCAAATGAAATTATTTTATCTGCGGGTAAATGGAGCGCAGTGAAAAATCGTGCGGACGAAGAAAACGGCGCGCATACATCTCTGATTAATTGAAGTACATCGCCCCAGCTGATATAAAATACTTTGACAGACACTTTATTCATTTGGTAACATGTGTTTCGTGTTACAAGGAAGCGATTGATGATGAATATGAAGAGGGCTCGAGAGGAAGTTGTCGCGAGTTTATGGTTTAGATGTATGTATGAAAATACGCACCTATTTATTGTGATTGCAACCATATTCAAAACCGAAAGCGTAACGTTCCCATAGAACAGGACCGGAAACAGTTTGCAAAGATCCTCTCCGAGTGTCCACTCCTCCTGGATGTACCTGGTGGCTGTGATTGGCATGTTGATCAAGCAGAAGATGAAGTCCGAGATGCACAGGGACAGGACGAAATATGTGGTCGGATGTGTGCGCAATTTCGGGCACCTGGTTAAGGCCAGTATCGTAATCAAGTTACCTAAAAGTTAATCAAAACAATAGTTTAAAGTTGGGTGTTTGCGGATGCTAGTGAATCTGATTTATACCCGCTACACCCACAACGCAGAAGATGATCGCACAAACCGATGCGAAAATCGTGACAGCGCGAGGATAGATCACTTCATCCTCCGTCTCCATAATTTTGGATAAATTTGCAACAGAACAGAAAAAAAAATAAATAAACTCTTCGCGTTGTTTTGATCCTATCCGACTGCTGTCCAACACCAACACGAACACATTTAATATATATATACAAAACACACAGTCGTTCGTTCAGGATACAAGTCTCGTCCAACCACCAATAGGCGACTGATTCTCACGCTGTTCTGATTAAACCCGAAGACACTTTCAGATTGTGGAGGGGACGGCATACTCCAGAGTCTTGCAATCAGATGATGTATTTCTCTACATGTATGCAATACACTCACATATAAATACAATTTCTCAAAAAAAAATCGAGACGTTTTATTTTACTTACCTACAAGATAAGATAAAAGCGCTTTATCGAATAAAAACCAATTATTCACGAATTGGTGTTTATATATAAATGAGTCTACACATTCCAGAAATTGTAATTTACTGAATTAAAGGATAATTATACTTTACCTTATATATCATTTTCAGAGACAATGAAGACAAGCAAGTATTAACTAAAATATCATTTTAGAGTTTAAAATAAATATTTATATATTGAGTTGGACAAATTTTTATAACAACATTTAATTGTTTTCCCACTTAAAAATATTACAAAAAACATAATAATAATAAAATCATGTATTTTAACTATCTTAACAAAAATAACAAATAATTATATTTTTTAATAATTAAGTTTTTATTTCACACTTTTAAAATAACATAACTTTAAATTTTGCACCAAATTTGAATAATATTGAAAATAAATGAAATTATCTCCACCTTGCAAGAAGATAAATATATTTATCTCTATTTGTCAGCCGTAGTGAGTGCGTTAAAAAGTACTGATCACCAATTCAAGTGCTTAACTTTCGTAAGTTGTCAAATATTAACTAATCTCCATATGAGATTATCGCTTTAGACCCATTTGGTACATTGATAATAATAAATAATGACGTAAATTGTAATAAATTTCTATATAATATTTTTGTTAAAACCTGAAACTTTGTAATAATATTTTGATAATCATAACTTGAAGTATGAATTTGTGTGATTTGAGCGCAAACTGTGGTAATGCGTTTATTGATTTTTGGTCGTTCGGTTGAAAGACCTTCCATTACTTTGAAAAAAAAGTAAATAAATAAAAATATTCAACGGTAAATTTTATTTAATAAAAATTGATATTTTAACGTCAAGATTCGCAAACATTCAATATAAAGTGTATTGACTTTTAACAAATAAAAAGCAACGTGCAACTACAACAATCAATATGTAAATATAATTATTTTAAAACGAAAAATATATATCTTATGTGAAAGTCAATAATTATACTTAAATTTTGCTGTAACCTATTTCAATATTTAATTATATACATATTATTACACAGTTATTTTTTTTTAATATTTTTAATCACAATTTAAAAGTTCAATTTGAAACCCAAATCAATTTGTTTAGATTTCAAATCTAAATTGCAATATTTATAGTTGACGTTTGAAATGATGATACTACAATAGTTAATTATATTTAGAAAAATATCAATATTTTGTTGTTTTTGCAATTTTCTTATGAAATTGTTGACTTCTCATAAATTAATTTAAATTTTTCTAATGTTTATATTAAATGTAGATTTTAATTAAATTCCTGTAATAAATTTTATTAATTTGATTTTCTTAAATAATTAATGGAAGTGTTATTTTTTGTGTATTTGTAGTGTATTTATTACATTTTTAAAATAAATAAAAAATGTGTTTGTTTTTTCTCAATTATGTAATGTTAAAAGTTTGTATTTTCTTTTTTTGGAATATCATTTATGTGTTGTGTTTATGGAAACGTACCCAAGATTCCAACGCAGAACTCCTGAAATTGACGATTAGGTAAATATCGATTGTAGCTCGTAATCGAAATGTGAAACAATTGGACACTTCTGAAAATATCGTTAGAGGATGGCCATTGGGAAACCGATAAATATTTAATAATAACAACAATATTTATTGGTCCTCACAATATATAAACAAAATAATTATGCTTATAAGAAAAAAATAGAATTATATATATGTATATATAAAAAAAAGTGTCTACTCAGATATAAAGTAATAAATGAAACGAATATCATTGAAATTAATAATTTTCGTCGGTGCCTCATAAATTCCATAAATGTATATATCCAATCATTAGTAATATAGAAATAAATTTAAATACCTATTCAATTACATCAATATATTTACAATTCCATAACTAAAGTGTATATACTTTAAATTTTCCTTTCGCCTGCCGAATTTTTGTGTTCCTGAACTGAGTGCTGCATTCAATAAATTGCCACGTTTCCTTGGATAAGCAATAAATATTATTATTATTATTATTATTTTGATAATGTCGACAATGTAACGCAACTACGTTCCGTACATCTGACCAACCCTGTATGTACAATTAAACAATACTCTTATGTAATATATAATATATGTATGTATAATATATATATATATTTATAATCGAGAGATGAGAGAGAAAAAACGTGATGTCGCTGCTGAAGATTTCCCCCGCCCCTACCCCAAAAAGAATCGTAGATGTAGGATTTATTTTTATTTATCATTAATTAAGTAATTAATTATTATTAATATATTATTATTATAGATTTTTTTTTGACACATTTGATATTACAAAATTTTCGCAAATACAGTTTGCTTCATTTTTTTTTTCATCATCATGTTTTTTTTTTGTCCTGCTCGAGCCTGTTCTATAATAGGATACGCGGAGCAGGGGTTCGTAACTTTCGAGTGAAAACCCTTTCGCGTTAAGTGTTTAACCCATTTATTAAGACTATATAATTCTAGATAGTGAGATTTAATAATTAAGTAAAGAAAGAAAAAAAACAAACAAATATTTTGGAGGCCATTCATTACGTTGTTGCGTAGGTATTGAATGGGATGTTAAATTTCAGTGAGAGGATGAATTATTCACTGAAATTTAAGGGTCACAAATTAAGAACCCCTGTCGTAACGGTCATGCGTGCGGGAACGCATGCCGATTAACGGAGATACCGATTTCTCATCAAATGTTCGATTAACGATCGCAATTCTAGAACGGGCTTTAATCGAGATTTTCAATTACTTTAGCGTCATCTTCTCTTTAATTCTTATTTATTTTTTTATGTTGTATTTGTTCATTCGGTTCAAAATTTGTTATTTACTTGTATTTTTTTGTTTTGTTTTATTTTTTTTTTAAGTATTGAATAATTTTATTTCCATATATATTTTTTTTTTCTTACACCCTGTACATTGGGATTTTGTAACTGGAGAAACAATCCTTTCTTAAAATAAAAACCAGGTTAAAAAACTACACGTTATTATTATATTTAGTCTTCTTTGGACCAGAAGAAATGTATTAGGCACTTGGTAGAATGTTGGGAGGGTTAGGAGACCGAGATGGCTTGGCCGAGGGTTATTTGGCCGTGGGTTTGGTTTGGGCCGAGGGTTTGGAGATGCTATAACTGCGGCTGCAGGCCGTCGAAGGGCGGCGGCGCCTGGGAGAGCTTGCGACGCTCCTGCTGAAGCAGGTGGTGGGCCGCGCGATCCATTTCCTCCTGGGTCATGTCTAGGGCTTCCTGCATCTCGCGCGACGTGTACCGCACGAAGTCCGGGTCGCAGTATTTGCCGAGACCTTGCTCGGCCAGGATCCGTCCGACCAGGCTCTCCGCGGATCCGACCACCTCGAAGGAGGCAGGTCTGCGATCCGCGGGGCTTCCCGGCAGTGAGTGGCTCAGCCTCTCGATTGCCACGTGTCCGTTCGGCTCGGCCGATGCTGAAACTGAAGGAAATTTCATGCAGCAGCGAGCCGCTATCTCGTCTAACACACAACAACTACAAGGACATCTACATCGTGTATCGGAGAAGAAGAAATCAAATGAGAGAGTTACAAAGAAAACGAACGAAAGAAAAAAGTAATTAAAAACAAACACAAACAATAACTTAAGAATTACAGATAGATAAAGGTACAGAGATAGAGAAGAAGATAGTTGTGAAGTGTAGGATCTGTCTTCGGAAATTGCAATACCTGATTTAATACACGTTAATTTAAAAGTATTTTATTTTCAGTTACATCAGGCGTTGAAATCTCCAAATTAGTTTTTCAAGAGGTAGTACATTACAACAGTTATAGTAAATTGCTAAAGCTTGTGTATGTGTTGGGATCGTGTCTTAGGAGTGGTGAAGAAGAAGTAGAGTATTGGGGACATGCTGGACTGCTAGCTGTGAGCATTAGGAGCTAACCTCTGCCATGGAAGGAAGCCCTGTGATTAAGAAGGGAGCAACGCGCATGCCGGGCGTTCCCTTCCGTGTCCGAGGGCTGGAGCGCGCCGGGCCAGTCGGAAGGCTCCGGCAAGAAGCCTGCAACTGCCATAGCTTGTGCTTGTGCAAGTTTCAGGCCGCTTGCAATGCGACTAAAGCTGGGTGCGTGTTGCACAGGCGATGGCGTAGCCGTCATGCAACCGCCCCCCAGACCAAGAAGAACGCGTCGCGGCGGCGGCGTCGGAGGCATCAGCTCAGTGTGGTCGCCCTGCAGACTGGCACAAACACAACATCACCATCACATCACTTCAAACCAAATCAAACCAAATCTCAGGCACACACTCACACCCCAAACGCTTACCGTTGTAGTGAGGGTGTAGGAAGCCAGATTTACTGAAAGCGAAACCAAATGATCAAGTTACTACGTTACTGGCTCCTCCGTCAGATATATTTATATGTTTTTACATTTTCTCTTTTTTTTTTCAATTATTATTATATTTATTATTATTATCATCATCATCCTCATTTATATTATTATTATTATTTAAGAACATCAGCACATTTCCCCCCCGTTCATACTCGAATTATCATTAATCATTATCGTGTTTTGCACTTCTGACTAGGTATTCTCTAGGTAGTCGTACTTACTCGATAACTTGGAAGTTGTTCTTGTCAGTATCTCCGTTATACATATTGGTCAAGGGCCTGAGCGGAATTGCCTCCTCGTCCTTGCTGTCTTGTCGATGCAGAGTCGCGCTTGACCTGTTCTGCACGACGTTCTTCGTCATCGAAGTCAAATGGTTCATCCCCTCGGTGACGGCCCTATGCAACGAATTGCATTGAAGGTAATCAATACTGGAAGCAGGTGTGATCTTAATCTGGGTCGAATTCACCTTCAACGATTTAGCCCGATTGAAGCTATGCGTCCGACGCATAGAAGACCAAACGCTACCGAATAATGTGTGATTCCTCTGAAACAAAATGATAATTGACAATTCAAAACTAACAAACAAATTTTACTTATTATATCAATTAGGAAAAATATATCTTCCACTTAATTATTTAAATATTTTGTTTACATATAAATACAGTGGTATTTACCCTGTGCATTGGTTCAGGATTATCATCAATCAGTTCATCAAGGTTCCCGGAGATGGCCCTCTTCAATTCCGGTCCAGCCTCGTGGAGGGTGCGCAATCCTGCTTGCAGAGTGACGGTGTTGTGTGCGTCCTTGTCACCTTCCTTCATCTCCTGCTCCTTGCGTTTCTTGAAACGCCTAAAGTAGTCCTGGATAAGGAACGTCGCGTAGAATTTACCGACCGTCACTTCGTCGTCAACACCCGGTGGCGGGACCACCTGGTCCAGAAGCTTGGGACTTGTACGTTTCCAGATTTTCTTAATCACGGCACGTAGTTCCGCGTTCGCGTCGTCGATGTTGCCCTCGGTTTTGATACGCAAAGAGGTGCGAACCACCGCGAAGAGGGTCGCGTTGAAGAGTACAGTCCCGTCGCTGTTCAAGGGCATATTCATCGATACCAACCTCTTGCAGGCGACACGATGCGGACAGAGCTTGCCGAAGCCCAGCGGCGGGGAAATCTTCCTCAAAAGGGTGACGACGTCCAAATGTTTGATCCTGCCCTTGGCATCCGGATCGTATTCACTCCATAACCTAATGAATTCATCTAAGTGATGAGGTCCCAAGATGGACCAGTCTCGTGTTAAATAATCGAAATTATCCATAATGACAGCTACGAAAAGGTTAATGATCTGTAAGAGGAAGCGTGTTAGGTTAAAGAGTCTTTCGTGTAATTAAATATTTACCAGAAATGAGCATAAAATATAGAAGGATATAAAGTAGGGATATGCGATGTCGGAACCGCAGTTCTCGCTCTGTCTGTTGGCTATCCTTGAATCGCACTGCACTTCTGCGGTCGCGGCGCAATCCAGCATAATTTCCTGCCAGGACTCGCCCGTTGCGGACCGGAACAACACCAGAACCGCTTGCGGAAACGAAGCGAAATTGTTGTTCCTCGTTATCGAACTATTCGAATTGATGCTTTCTATTTTACCGAACATCTAGACGCATCACAACATTAATGACATTTCTCCGCGCGCGAAATATAGTTACCCACCTGCATTCCAATCACGGCGTAGATGAAGAAGAGCATCACGATTAACAGCGCTACATAGGGTAAAGCTTGGAACGACTTTATGAAGGTCCATAGTAGTGTCCTGATGCCCTCGCCTCTGCTGAGAAGCTTCACAAGACGCATCACGCGGAAGAGCCGGAAGAAGTTGATGGAAATCAGAGTCGAAGGTAAGCCGGGCTAGAATAGTTACAGTTTTAAAGGTTATATATGTATTTTAATGGTTAAGGGTTGTTTTTGATTTACATTAACTTCGGAGTATACAATGTCGATGAAACTGCCAAGTACTATGACGAAATCGAACACGTTCCAAGCATCTCCGAAGTAGTTCTGAAATAGGAGAGTTTAGAAAACGGGATATCGATCGATTTACACCGGTGACGTATACCTTAAACCGAAAGGCGGCTAATTTGAACACAAACTCCAGCGCAAACAGAGCAGTGAATATCATGTTGAGGATGTCGAGAGCCACCGAATAGGGCTCCGGTTGATTGTAGAATTTCATTGCCAACGTGATGGTATTGATGAGAATCAGTATGAATATCGTATACTCAAAGGGCCTTGACGTTACAAACCACCAGACTTTATACTGGATCCGATGCTTCGGAATGTAACGTCGGACAGGCTTCGCTTTTAGTGCGAATTCTATACAGTTCCGCTGGTTCTTGTCGAGCTCGCAGTTCTTATATTCCTGTTCGCCTTCATTTTGGAATGTAACGATAACGAAACCGACGAAAATGTTCACCATGAAGAAGGCAATGATGATGATGTATATGATGTAGTAGGCGGCTACAATGGGGCGGAAGTTGTGAATTGGTCCTTTGTTTTCCTCGTTTGAGTCTATAGAGACGTAGAGAAGACCCGGCCAACCCTCGAAGGTGGAGACCGTGAAGAGGGTCAGCATGGCCTTGGCCACGTTATCGAAGTGGAACCGGTTGTTTTCCCATATGCGATCCTTCATCTCGGGATTGCCGATCTCGCCGTCCTCGTAGACTATGTACGTCCCCCTAGACGCCGAAAACTGTTTAGAAATTCTGGTCTTCATCGCCCAGTCTCGCATTGAACTTACTTGCAATCCTCCTCCGTTAGCTTTGAGCCATCAGTGCATTTCGAGAATTTTCCCTACGGAACATACGTTAGTCAGTACAATGATCGAACGAAGGATTGCTCCAACATTCGTAACAAAACTCCATGCAAAAGAAAAATAATGTCATCTAGAGAAACGAACATGCAAGATGATGAACGATAAACAAGAACCAACTAAAGAATTATGTACGCATGCGGTTAATGAGACGTAACACTTGCTACCACTTGTAGTCATAACTAGTAAATAAATGATATATTATACGTATATATGAAATTGACTCTGTAATAACAATAGATCGAGATACATTATTGCGTCAATTTGTTAACATCGCTGCACAAACTCTACAAGCCCGTTTCTAAGTGCATCTTGCACACACAGGCATATCAACCACATCGCACAGCGACATAGACAAATTAATTGATGATAAATATTATGGTAACAATAACATTAACAATAATCATAACCCTGTTTCTTTCGACATAGAATATAAGGTATACGCTTTTAACACTATAGATATATATAGAATGAAATAGAAAATAATAAGAACCATTCTATTAAATATATGTATATGTATATAAATATATTTATAAATAAGCCGAGCTGAGCCAGGCTGTGTCCGACGAAAGCTTACCAGCTACTACAGTGCCGACAGATGCAGACAGACAGACAAGTTTATTTTTTGGTGATCTGGAGTGAATCGTAGGTCGTGAGCCGTCGAGCGGTGAGGACGTGGCTTTCGCTGGGCACCGCTCGACAACTCCGAAGTCTACTTCCAGAACATGCAGAGTTCTACCTTGGGTGCAGCGTGAAGCACGAGCAGGAAAATTTACCTTAAATAACTGCACTCCTATCACAGCGAACATGAACTGCAGAAGGTAGGTAACCAGCATGATATTGCCGATCGTCTTAATGGCTACTATCACGCATTTCACTACATACTAGCCATGAGAAGATTCGGCATGACAGGATGAAACAAACGAAACAACAACATGTCAATTTAAAAAAGAAATCAAAAAAGAGAAACAGAACAAAACAAAAAAGTAAATAAAAATAATAAACTAAAAGAAAATAATAATTAAAAGGAACAAAACTAAAAGAGAAATTATAAATTTCAAAATAATAATGGTAATAATAATTATAATAATATTCTTAATAGTTGGTAGGAAGAACAGATCAGAACAGAACAGCTAGGCGTCTTCGGTAGAACAGTGGTCGGGCATCGCGCAGCCAGCCGGGACGGTCAAATGCACCCAGGGTGTCGCGTCTGTCGTGTATTGGGGTTGGAGCTGAGGGTAGCGCTCCGGGCACGCTCCCCCAGGTCCTTCTGTCCCAGCCTAGATATGACTACAAGTGCGAAAGAGCACACAGCACGGCACAGCTGGATACACAGCAGGACATGCGGGTGAAGTTCTGGTTGGTGGTGGTTTGGTACTGTTAATTTTGTTTTTTGGGGGGGTACTTGGCGGTCCGCCATCGGTTCCAACTGGTGGCGCCCGGCTTTGAGAGACTGGGGTTAATACTGTGAGAGGCCAAGTTTTAGGTACCCATAGGTGCATTTGCTCATAAACAACAACGGACTGCTGGTGCCTACCTTAAATAATTGGACTCCAATTACCGCGAACATGAACTGTAGGAGGCAGGTAACCAGCACTATGTTGCCGATGGTCTTAACCGCGACTATCACACACTGGACTACATGCTAGGGACAGACATAAGTAAGAGAGCATTTATGCGGTCCTGCCTCCGCCACCACGCTACCTAAATTTATTGTATTATGCAAAAAAAAAAGAGATGACCCGCCCCAGGGCCGGATTCGTTACCTTCAGTCCTTTCGCCCTGTTGATCGCACGCAATGGACGCAACACACGCAGCACCCTCAGGATTTTCACCACCGACATCGCTCCTCCTTGACTACAAACACACACAGACACAAATGCACAGATTAATTTTTGCAAGTCGACCATCCGCGAAACGATAAGTTTTGAAAATCTTCGAGAAAGTCCATTCTCGTCGACCTAAAACGGCACAATCAAAACGAAAATGGCAACGGCATACGAGTTCATCAATTTGATCAACATTGATAATATATAGTACAGTAGAAATATTTACTTGAATATAGAAATGAGAGAGACGCAAACGACTACCAAATCCAGAACGTTGAAGGCCGACCGTAAAAAGGCACCATCATGTAGAAAGACACCGTCAGATATAGTCTTGAGTAGTAGTTCCGTAGAGAATATGGTCGTGAAAAAGTAATCGCACCAAACCAACATCTGCCAAATAAAAAAACAAAAAAAAAACATATTAAAAATAACGGAATATAATAAAGTAATCGCCAATGAATTAAAGGATAATCTTAATATTGGCGATCACCAATTTAAGGATGTTACAGTTCTCAACATTTAACCTGAATTACTCTCAATCGCAAGATGTTGTAAAAGTTGAGAGACTCTGATAGAGTAAGTCCTAAAAGATTACTGATTACTGGAATGATACTAAATTGATGAGCAGCTGATGTTTGATCTTCTTTCATTTACCTGATTCATACGAGATTTTGATTCTATTGGATCCTCCATGGCCAACAGAGCGGAGGAGATCATAATGCAAACCAGGATGATGTTACCAAATACGCTATGATTGCATAGCCAATGGCAGAACACGCGAAACCTATGCCGGATCAATAAGAAATATATTAGTTTTCTATGTGCGCTATTTGGATAAAGTAAACTAAATTAAAACTTTGTCTCGTCGAGTTTCAATTGTAGCTGAAATGTTAAAAGAAAATACGTAAAAAGATCTAAGGGAATTAGCATTTCTGTTTCGTTTCCATTCGTGCGTGTTTGTATTGTTTTGTTTATGTGGTAGTTTAGAATCTAATCTAAATTGAGAATTGTGCGCAGGGTCTACTACGTAATATTTGGGGCGTGCGAAGGGTTAACTACGGGTCGTACGGGGTCACAAGCTCTAACAATCCAACTACTAGGGCACCGGACTACCGAGATCACCTGTTTGTGGGGGAGAAAATGAAGAAGGACGACGCCGGAGGAATCGGCACTTTCTTGGAGCTACTTTTTAATTCAGACAACCGCCGCGGCCGAGCTCCGACATCACCAATATCGGCATCGTCCATATCTGAAATTAAGTGTGCAGGCTACCTTAATACTAGATCTTGTTATGACACAGCTGCCAGAAGTCTGTATGGGATACGCGAAAGATCAATGATCATCATGAACGAATACAAATGCCAATACATTATTAAAAATCCCATCTTCAGCAACTATGCCCTGTTCTAAGGGGCCTACCTGTTCGTACTCGAAAATATAAAGAAGGCACTTCCTTCTGGTATCGGTCGGACTTTGGTTACGATGTTAACCTCTGATAAACGACGAGGCCTCGCCGTTTCCCTAATTTCTTCAAATTCCTCTGAAAATCATATCGAACAACGGTTTCTTTTCCGAACAACGTTCAACCAAACTTTTGACCAAAGCTCTGTACATGACTAACAAAAGCACTACCACCGAACCAACAACAATTAGACCTACCTGGATCGTTGTTTATTTGCTCTTCAGAATCGTTGATCCCGTTGTTCAAACTGATCTTTGTGTGTGACTCCGTTTCTTCCTCCTCCTCTTCTTCCTCCTCCTCCTCTTCCAGTTCCTCATCATCGTGATCAGATCTAAGCAGTCAATAAAACAAAGCAAAACTAATTTATAAATTCGTTTGTTCCTAGTAATCTTAGAAAATAACATTTGCAGCTCGGCGCAAATATTGTCTTACTGCTTAATCGGGAAAGTCTCGGGAAAGTTTTCTTGACGTCAGCAGTTTCCTCTAAGTTTATGAAAGTGCGAATTTGCTAGTAGTGTTGCATACCAATGCACATATTAAAGCACTCCCACTGCGTACTACTGTTTATCAAAACAAACATTTCAAATTACCTTTCCGTATCGTATTGCGCGTCCTCTGGTTCCTCCTCTTCAACGCTATGCTCCTCCATATCTTCATCTTGCACGGGCGTCGGACTTTTGGATTTGTTCTGTTTTTCTGCTTCGGCTTCCTCCTCTTCCTTCTCGATTGCAGTCAAAGACTCAGCATCGGCTAAATTGTCGACGGCGATAGCCAAGAAAACGTTTAGCAAAATATCTGAAGTTAACGAGTCAAGGTAGATACAAGTAGATGTTTCTTTATATTTAATTACATATTAATTTTTAAGTGTTACTTAAAGGATACAGTTACCACAGATGAAGAGGATTATAAAGTATATGCAAGCCAATATACCGAAGGAGGCTACACCACCGTAAGCCAAAATACCATCGTACATGACTACGTTCCAATCCTCGCCGGTCAATATCTATGAAAATTAAAAGGGGATTAAGCGATTCATTGCATCGTAATGATCTTACTTGGAACACGGTGAGCAAACTCTGCCAGAAACTATCAAAATTGGACCTCGGTTTGTTTTGTGTGCTATTAAAATTGAAGCGACCACCGAACACTTGCATGCCCAGCAATGCGAATATCACTATGAACAGAAAAAGAAGCAGCAAAAGAGATGCGATCGATTGGATAGAATTCAATAAAGATGCGACCAAATTTGAGAGAGATCTCCAGTATCTGCAAAACGGAAACGGTAATGGCATTTGGTTCGGTAAACTTTAGTGCTATTGACGTACTTGGTAACTTTGAAAACTCTCAGCAAACGAACGCAGCGCAAAACAGATACACCTAGAGGTGGCATTATTTGGGACCTAGTAAGAACGGTCTCGGTGATGCTTCCAATTACAACGAAACAATCGAATCGATTAAACAATGAAACGAAATAACCCTGCAAATTAAATATTCGTTAATTACAAAGGCATTCCGCTGCGAGGTGAATGCGATCAATACTTGAAAACCTAAGCTGTACATCTTCAATAACATCTCCAATGTAAAAAGTGCGATAAAAAACATGTTTGTATATTCTGAAATGAAAGAGAAATTGAAGTGAGTTAGTGGTAATTGGCTTCGGTTTGATGGAGTAGTTACCTTGAAAATCGTCTAACCAATAGGGTTGCTCGTAATGTTCAGTCGCCAATACAACAGTATTCAGGAAAACGAGAACTATAATGAGCCAGTAAAAACCCTGTGACTTGACTGCCTTGCGGCAGGACCGTCGTATTCGCCTGTTTATCCGATCGAAATCCTTCTTTTTCTTGCTGAACCACGATTCCTGCGGTATTTCGTCCTCCTCACCTAATTGATCGGTCGAATCCTTCTCGTTGATAACCTTCACCTTGGTGTCCTGGGTGATTTGGTCCTCGCCCTCGGGCTCTATGTCTTCTGCCTGGGTAATCCAATCGAGGTAACCGCGTAAATCTTCCTCGATCTGTTGCTTCTCGCGCAACTTATGGAAATCACCACGGGCCTTAGCCTTTTCTCTTTCCTTGGAGAATTCTCTGTGAAAGCACAACGAAAATTCAATGTATTTTTTAAAATTAATGAGCGATCATTTCCGAGGTCCTCACCCGCTCAATACACCGAGAATCAGGTTCATGACAAAAAATGCCCCGAATATCACCATGGAAACGAAATATGACCATTGCCAAGTTCTACCCAGCGCGTCTTGAATCTGGATGAAACAAATGCATTTTCATAATTGATATAATTTTTTTTATACTCGTTCTCACGTTGTAAAGCACATCGGTCCAGCCTTCTAGAGTAATACATTGAAAAACGGTCAACATAGATAATCCAAAGTTATCAAAGTTAGTAATTCCAAAATTTGGCCCCTCCCAACCATCCTTGCAAACCATATCCGGATTGATTTCCGAGCAATTGAAACCCGTGTCGCCGCAAGGATGGGGTTCATCCATAATTTCATCTAAAATCAATCCATCATTACATGCCCTCACCGAACGCATCGATTTCAACTTACTTGTTATATTGTTATAACAAGTTTTATGCATTTTTCCTGAGAATAATTCTAACCCAATAATGGCGTAAATAATAATGACAAACAATACTAAAAGAGCAATGTGTAATAAAGGCACCATGGCACGAAGAATCGAGTTGAGTACGACTTGTAGACCTGCAAGCAGAAAACAGAACGAAATTGCTAGAAACGCGTGTCTCACGGGGAATTAAGCTGCAAAAACGTACTGGGAACACCTGAAACGAGTCTTAAAGGTCGAAGGACTCTGAAAGCTCGCAGAGCTTTCACATCGAAGCTGTCCTTTATGAGATGTTGTAACACTGTGCTGATCATTCTGAAAATAGGATAGACATTGAAAGTGAGTGAGTGAAATCCATCCTGCTACAAGTACAATACATACCCTATAACTACAATTGTAAAATCTAACAAGTTCCATCCATTCCTCAAGTAAGCACCAGGATGCATCATAAAACCATACGCAATAATCTTCATCACGCATTCTACCGTGAATATTACTAAAAATACGTATTCAATTTTTTCCTGCAAACAATAATTGCCAACGATTTGTTCATATTAGTATAAATTCGATGCAGTTTTAGATGAAGTTACTTACCAGTATTGTGTTCGTAGCATTTGAGTCACCACCGGGAAATGGCGTGTAGACGGCTAAGGCAACACAGTTTGCGAAAATCGTCAGTAAGATCAAGTACTCGAAGGGTCTAGTTGGCGGAGAGTTAAGGAACAATGTACTTTGAAGAAGAAAGAAACATCCAGGACGCGATGCGATCGAGCGTTAAAGGTGGCGCGCGGTAAACGCGTGTTTGATGAATGTAGTGAAACGTTTTCCTCGCGAAAAGGGAATCTATTATGCTTGAATACATTTTAGTTTTAATTATTCCGATTGCTCGCTTCAAAGGAACCCATTGTGCATAAATTGCGTCATGCAGACGTTAATTAAATTTTTCACTGCAGCCATTGCGTCGGCTGCCTCTGTATGGTAGGTAGGTAGGTGGCTTTTAAATGGAATCCCGTGCAAAATTAATTGTTATATACTCAGGTTGTCAGGTTGCCTATGAACATTAGTTCTCCAATAATTGCCTAGACTCGATTATTCTCCCTACAGCTACCAAATTAATGTCATTTCCTCATTATGCAGATACATTTGTTTCTATACTTTTTTTTCTTTGTTCTTATCCTTAATTAACCAAACCAGTCTTTGCAGAAAATCAATACCGACTTGCTGCGGATAACAACCTCTGCGGTAAAGGATCAGCGGAGCGAAGAGCAAAGATTTTTCGTAAATGTTAAAGAACAATGTTGCGTAACTGTCCTCCCCCCAATTCGCACCTCTTCTAAGTCTCACGTTTCTAAAAATAGATACAATTCGACACAAAAATCGGGCGAAATCGATAGCTCCACTCTACCGCAAAAACCCCTCACGCGAACTTTCCAAATGCCAATTGCATCAAAACGAGAGCTTCTCTTTTTCTTCTTTTTTCCTCCCCCATAATATTATTATTGCGTTTTATAACCCCTAGCATGGGTATAATGACCTACTTAGCCTCTACGCTTGGCGTTTCGGAACGATTTCATTTAATTACGAGCTTCGTTAAGGATTTTTCAATTAATCAGATTTTTACTTTGTTAATTATTCAACGTCGACTTTTTTTGCATTAAGTTGCGTTATCGTTAGTTTTTTCCTTAGACATTGCGATTTCGTTATCAGTTTTTCAATTCACTTAATTCTATTTATCTCATCCTGAAATCCTATTTACATTCAACTCTAACTACTTTAAATACTGCAAACTGAAACATTAATACAACGTTTCTGAAGAAATCCTTCAGATATCAGTTTTTATATTTATAATGATTATTTATACAAATCTGATTAGAGTTCACAATAGAAAATTATCCGAAAGATCCAACTCTTCCCTTTTTTTCTCTTTAAAACAAGCCATAAAATGCGAAAGCACAATATATAAGTTTTCCATGTTGGAGTGAAGCCTGCTATGACCACTTGAAGCATTCAATTAATACTCGTTTCTTTAAAAAAAATCTTAATTAATCTCTGAGGCATTTTCCCTATGCCGCGTAGCATCAAAGACACCGGTTATTATTATGCATTCTGGCAGTTAATTAAACGAAACAGGAACATCGAAAGGGAGAGAAAAACGGAAACGCATTTGCAAACTGCGTGTATCCTCGCCCCTCAATAATGCAAGTAATTAAATGAACAAAGCCCTTTTCGCATAATAATTAAAAAAAAAAAATTGTTTCCATTTGCTTGGTAATAAACGGATGATAAACGTAATGTGGTGGACGAACATTCAACTCCTTCAGCTGAAACTTCCCCTGATTAAATAACAACGCCCCTGGCAAAAAGAGAATTGCGGCAACTCATTCTGCACCCCTAATTACACGCTAATTATTATTTATTCCGCTGTGTGTTTTTGGAGCTACTTCTTCGTCGACAGGGGGATGCGAAGTAGAAGGATACATAAAAATAAAAGTACTGCTGCGAACATGAAACACACTGCTGCGGTATTTTTCCAAGGGGGGATGAATATTCATTTGTATTTTATCGTGAGATCTCGCGTAGGTGGGGGAGGAAATATGCAGTTGGAGAAGTAACAAAAAACAAAATAAGTTGCTTAATATGTGCAAAGTTATTCTCGAACAGATAATTTGCAATCTTATTTTGCTTGCAGGTTGGATTTGTTGCTTCTGTACTAATTTGAAATTCTAATAAGTAAATATATATATTTATATACAGAGATTGATATTACGTAGAGATCCTTTCATTGTTGTCGTAAGACTTAATATTCAAATGGGTGGGTCAAACTTAATGGAAAATAAGGTGAATTTACTGAAATATAAACCCACGTCGTATTGAAATTCAAAGTTTACATTGGCAAATTGATCGTTGTTGTGTACTGGATATGATTAGTATATAGCTGGGAAATCTATCACCTGACAATTATTAGTCCACATTAATTGGATCTTTGATTGGACTACAACTGACCCAGTTGATATATTTACACGTATTGAATTACATGCTAACCGGTATCAAATTCTTATTGAACTAAGCATGTATATAATAGAATAAAAGATTTGCGGATGAAATGCCACGACGTAATCATCTCGATTCCAAAGAAATTCTATTAAATAACAAAATATATTACGTTCACTGGAACGTGGATTTTATTAAATATATCAAAGCAGAAGATTCAATATCGTTTGTATGTACATGTTATATGGATTTATTTTTATTAAAATCGAGTTTCAATATTTGCATTGAGCCAAATCAAATATCACTTGCATATTATATAATCCTTTATACTTTTTTCAATTGATAAAGTCTATAAAATTTAATATAAATATAATATATATAATAATTTTGTAATGTTTCACATGAAATTTTGTGAATTTCCTTTAAAATAACTTTTTTTTATAAATATGGGTAGAATTGACATATATTTAAAAATGTGAATTTAAATTTGTATTAACCAAATTTATTATATTTTATCAGAATTAAGTGATATGTAAAATTTCAATAAAATATATTTTTTTAGGGCGAAAAGATTTTTGGTGTAATACAAATATATATTACACTTATCGTGTAACTAGGAGGGTTACATGATAGGTTTCAGAGAAAAACGTGTAACTCGAGAAGTTTGCAAAAATATACTTGTTTTCATTGATAAAGTATATACAATTTAATATAAAAAATGGAATAATTTTGTATTTGTTTCAAATAAAAAAAATTTAATTTACTTTAAAATAACTGTTTTGCACGGAAAAAAGTGTAAATCGAAATTGTAACTTTTTGAATGTAAAACCATGTAAATCGAAAAGTATGCACAAAAAAACGCATAATTTCGTTGTTTATTAATTATATCAAAAACATAAATCACAGAAAAATATTGAAAGGCAAAACAATTGTTCATAGCCAGTTTCAACGAAAACGTGTAAAAAAAGTACCGTGTAAAATGAGGGATGTTCTGTTTTGTCACTGTTCGGTTTTGTCGTGTTCTATTTTATCATTGTTGTGGTGTACCGTTTTAAAGGTGCATTAATAATATAAAATTTAAAATTTTTAAACGATTGGTGCACGAAATGAGCCACGCCGATTGAACTAAAACCTAATTGCGTGCAATTTAACGCGTTTCTCGTGAAAACGATTCCATCGCGGATGAATAAATATTAATTACCGGCAGTAATTACTCCCTGCACAATCTGCCCGTGCCGTCGCACTCGACGCTCATTGTCCTATTGTCCATCCCGTTTTTCAGCATCCTGTAGCCGCGAAGCACATCAAAGAAATTATGCTTTTTTATTACAGTTAATGCAACATTAATGAAAGTACCGTTTTTCACAGAAAACCGTGACCTTGCATTGTTTAGAGTAGTAATTAAAATACGGCCGGTTAACGAGTTTTCGCCCTTAGGGCCGACCATTAGCGTCGATTATGCAACGAAAACGGCAGCGAAAATCACGCGAAGCCGAATGAATCAATTACAGTAATTAACTAATGAATGAATTAATCATCATCGTGATGATCGAAGTTTTTCGTGGATTCAATGCAGTTTGGGAGGTGGCAAATAAATGTTAATAAATTTGGAGGCCCGCGAGGATTTCGTAACTTTTAATGAGTTGCAGCCGCCCGCAGAAGTCTGAATTAGATTCGCGAGGCAGGCGTTAAGTTGCATGCGGATGAAGCGCTCAAAGTCGCGGATTGCGGCGGATTTATCCGTCGCAGATGAAAATCCATGCAAATATTTGCGATTCGCTTTATTATTATTATTATATACGTATTCGAGATAAGCTGAAAATCGAAGTTCGTCGGTCTGCTATTCGCATCGGAGGAATTGGATGACTTCCCTTTGTCCGCACATAAATGTATCTCCAATCGTCTTATGGATATGGCATACATAAATATATCGCGTAATTGCTCCATTCAAGTTTAACTACTTCAAACATCATTATCACAAGCTATTGCCATTCTTGCACTAAACTTAAGGTGTATTTTTATTAACTTCTGATAAACGCTGACTATAAACATCGTCATTACAAGTTATTTTTGTAATAAACTTAATACACACTAATTTTACTTCTATTAATTCGGTGTGTACATAAATGTAACCATTTTTATTAACTTCAATTAGAAAAAAAACATAATCACAAGTTACAATTAAACTTAACTTTGAATGAAATATTTAGTTTATTATTAATATCTTCTATGTACAAAATATGAACAGCTATGAACAAGTTTTAAGTTCAATAATGCTCATCATAATTTCCTGTGATTAAACTCACTATTACTAATTCTTAGTACAAACTATAATACTATTTTCATTACATTTTTTCAAAATAAAATTATTTAATTTTTGTAATAAATAAATAATTGAGACTTGACATATTTTGAACATTAATAGAAAAATAATTTATTTAATTAATTTGTAAATATTGGATAAAAATTAAAAAATGAAAAATTCAATAATCTTCAGAAGCTTAATTTTAAAACCTTTAATGAAAACTGAAAATGTCTTTGTTTAAAAAAAATAAAGAAATATTACAAGAAATGTTGTAATTTGTAAAATTATTGTGAATAAGTTGGAATTTGTAAATGAGAATAATTTAAAAGCTACGAAGGTTATCTAAATATAGTAGGTTTATAGTTAGTCATATCTATGCGATACCAGGCTTTAAGTGCAGATAGTAATATTATTGTTTGAAGGGATAACAGATGGGGTTGGGAAAATGTAAGTTAGTGGAATAGTATTTTATGCGTGTTACGTGTGCATTGCACGCAAATACACACACTTGAATTAAAGATACATTTTTGATGTAAGCATGTACGTTTATTTGTGTATGGTGTTTAATGGGCCATATACTAAATTCGTACATTGCGTGCTCCACCGTAGGACCGTAATAATAGAGCGAACAATGTGTGTATATATATTTGCATTTTATCTAAAAATAGATCGTACATAACTTATATACGTTTTTCATGAATTTGCAAAGGACACGGTTCTTAGCTTTTGGATAAATTTATGAATGAAAGAAACTATAGTAAATGAATTTAATTTGTATATAATCTATAATATTTAATAAGAAACAACTATACTTGACCAAAGGTAATTCTTCATTATGGACAAATCTATTAATAGAAATCAATATCATCTTTACATCAATAAACAGTATTAGTGCAGTTTTCAAATATAAATTATGTTTTTTTTAAGTTAAAACATGTTACAGTAATTTCTCATCTATAAACATTAGAAAATTTCCTGGAGCTTCTCTATAATTTAGAATATGAATATTGTATGAGAATAGACATAAATAGGTTACGACACTCGGTTTAGTTTGCGAGATCAACAAAGTTGTAGAATGTATCGAAATTGGTAAACAAGCCTTTGGGAATGAATGAAACGCGTCGATTAGTAACATATACATTCTGGTTCGTTTTGTAAACAACAAGAATACTTCGAACATAAGGTGGCACGGAATCAAAGGGTCCACAGGCCACTGGACGACTACATAGTAAACAATCTCTTGAAAACATCCGGGCTCGGTTCCGTTCCACAGCTTTGAGCTTCAAGCTCTCCCTCTTTTTCACCATCCAATCAACCAAGTTTCCTTCTCTTTTCCGCAATGAAAATCAGGGCTTTTACATTCAACCAAGAATAACAACGTAACGCAAAAAAATGCATAAATAACACACACGACACAGGAACGTGTTAATCGGTAAAATCATTACAGCACAAGCGTCAATTTGATTGATGTTTCTTCTTTTTTTTGCTTAGGCTGTTAATTCTATTTTTTTTTGGTAAATATATTTTTCTCATTTCTTTCTCTTCGAATTGAAAAAAAAAATACTAAAGAGAGGCAGATGCAGAGAAACGGTGAAAATGAAGTATGACATTTTAATTACGAGCGCCAAAACTAATTATGAAGAGCACAAAGGTTTTTTATATATTTTTTTTTGTTTTGGTTTCAGACAGGTCGAATCTTCGGTATGTTTTTGATTTTATATTGTAAAAGCAATATGGGACATCCAGAAAATCGCTTGCAGCTTCCAAATGCAATTTTAATATGGCGATCGGTATTTTCCGATCCTGCATAAAAGCAATTAAACCCATATTACACACTCCGCTAGATTTTCGATTCGATCGACATCGGCAACGACAAATATTTTCTTCGGAAATCACAATTAAAGCGTAGAGCGAGTAAATAAAGCTCTTACATATTTTTGTTTGGGCTTCGCAAATAAGTGAGTTTGGACATTTGAGAAGAAGAAGAATAATAATAATAAAGAATCGAAGAGAAGACGCAAACATCGTCATTATGGGCTAATATTGCTGCTCGGAATTTAATGTTGTTTAATTTGTAGACTCCAGTTAATTTTCAGGACGAACCGCGCCGCAAACAAATCCGGAGTATCGTGCTTCGGTAAATAAAGTCTACGTTTATACTTGTCGGAGCGTGTCAAATCACGCCGCTAAGTATAAGCGTGTACTTGTACTTGATTCTCAATTTTACGCCAACCCAGAACAATTTAAGTGTTTTCTCAAACAACTCCGAGGTTGATACCTTCTGCTATACGATCTAAGTGATTTTTCTTTACGACCACAGTTTTTGTATACAACTATAAACATTTATAGACAATCCAATACATAATAAAATGTCTAACCTTCATTATTTTTTTTTGTTGTGTCTTTTTTATGAATCATACAAATTATATTAATAGCAGAATATGATGAAGAGTAGTTTAGAGAGAAATATGTTTTATATGAAACAGTTGATTCCGCTTGAGCGGGACACGTATATTTGGTGCAATGATCCGAAGTTCCATTTCCACAAATGACTGTCCCGATTAAGCGGACTCGACTGTATATCGACGATTATTAATAGAGTAACTATGATATGTCTAAATGTAACTAGTAAAGTTTATCAAGTAAAGATGTTAGTTGAAGACAAATCACTGAAAAGAATGCAGAGTCAATTATACTAGACCGACCAAGAAAACTTTGCCGAAGTTAATAAATGGAAGTTAGCGGATTGAGACGTGCTTGGAAGGACGTGACATTTTTCCTAGAACTTAGTGAGATATGATTGTCCATCGGGAAGTTTAAAATCTCTATTGTCATTCGTAATTTCACATTAAATTCAATATTTAATTTTTATTTTAAATACAAGCTACAGGCGATTCCGCTTAATAGGGACATACGCTTATTAGGGGCAAAATCGAGCAAATAACAAATAGAAGTTCGGATAATTGGGATAAAAATGTGTCCTAATTAAGTGGAATTGATTGTATTTCTTTCTATAACTCTAATATTAATTATAATTATCTATGTTATAATTCCGAATAATTAGATTTATTTATATAATTTGTGTTTATTTTTTTAGAACTATTTCAATCAATATATAATGTACTAAGATTATCCTTTCAACATAGCATACAATTGGAATATACCTGAATTTGTTATGTGTAATTATTGTGACAGGATTTTTGGCTTAAGTGTGATTTATTGAAGTTGCATTAACAAAATGGATATTGTGTGTGGCTGTTTGTAAATACTTAATTTAATGATTTGCTTTGTTCTAAAAGTGGGTCAAATACAGATTAAACAAATGTTCATTATCTTTGTAATTAAAATGATGTGATGAGATGAGATGAGAGATAGGAAATGATTCGATTTGAATGCAAGGATCGGAAATCGCTGGAACCAAATGTGGGTGGTCAATTAGATCGGTGGTAGTGATAAGTTCCGCAGGGTGTGGATAGATGGAAGCCGATGGACGAGTTTGGATGTGCGAATGAATAAATGCATGCTGGGTCACAGACAGCTTCCCATGTAAATAGAGAAAGATCGGATCTATTATGATGTATCGATTTCATCCGGAAAAAGGAGGTTGTTCCATCGATGAATATTCGCCAAGGGAAATTAGAAGACGAAAAATACATTTTCGCGCTACAAACAAATGATTCTAATGGAATTACCGTCAAACAAACGTAAATCGCAGAGAAACGATGCCCAATGTTTGTCCCGTGGTACTTCGGACCGCCAGAGGGGGTGGAGAGGTGCAAATATTAAATAATGCACGGAACCGGCCGCGTGGGCATTCCCATGTTTAATAGCAAACATAATTTCCAGAAAGCACACGGCCTCGGGGCGTTTTCCGCCAGATGGAAATTTCCAAGCAGTCCGAAAAAAAAGAAAATGCATACAAACCGAAAGCAATACGCTGTTTTCTTTCAATATATACTTGTTCTTTATTTTTCTTTCAGTTTCTGGTTTACTCCCTTGCAGTTTCAGGGTTTTTACTCGGACTTCCGGTCGAAAAGTTAATACCAGAATGGCAGCGTTAAGTGGTCCGACTGTGCACAATAACTGCATTGGGGATTTGGGCGAAGCCAAAAAATAAATATAAAAAATAATGCGAGGAGGGTGGATGTTTCAAAATAAAAGAACAAATAAATATTTTCAGCAAAATGTAAATAAATCCGGGAAGAAAGAAAGACCCTGACTTTGATATGCTCCAATATTATTTTTCTTTTCCGCTTCTTTGCGCAAACATCAGTATCACTTGCTTGGAGGAATAATAACAGCGATAACGCAAAAAAAAATAAAATAAAAATAAAGAATGAGCAGCTCGAAGGGAATCAAAGAACATCGAGATGCAACGGAAGGAAATTTGCTTTGCTTTGTATTGAGCTTTCGCTAAGGGATTTCTCACGAGAAAAGCAGAGAGAGAATGCTTTATGCACGTTTCCGTATTCCTTCAGGGATTTATTTAATATGCAGATGTGACGCGGAATATTTCGAATGCGGATTAAATGCGACGTTCGGATCTTATAAAGTTATTCCGTTGCTGGGAACGAAATCAAAAGACAAATTTCGGGTGGTGGGACAAAAAGGGTGAAAAGGTAATCGAAAATGTTAACTCATGCATTTGAAGAATTCATGATGAAAAGTGGAAACGCGATTTGAAAACTTTATCATCGTTCCTAGAAAGTCCTTTGAAGGCTCTGAATAATGGAAGTAGCAGGTGGAATTTTGTCATCAATCAGGATCGTTGTAATCCGATAGTTTGTTCGCTTTTCGTACCGATATAGAAACAATCAACAAAACGAGATGCATGTAATACGAGATAGTTGAATAAATGCACTTCTCTAAGTGATTTATAGATTCTGGTAATACGATACGTCAATCAACGAGGAAAACATATTGCACTAATTACTCCACTAGGCTTAACAATAATAACGACTACAAATATATATATTCAAAGGCCCATTGAAATCGGAATATGACGTTATTTGACTAGGAAGAGTTAAAGCTTTTATAACCTTCGGCATCTTTTGATCAAATAAGTGTCCTATGTAACATGAGATAAATCTGATTCCTATGTTTGAAGTTCAAAGCAAATTCTGCGAAAATTCACTATTCGCTGAATGCAGAGTATCCAATTTTACAGCAATAAAAAATAGTTAGTAATCTATCAACGTATTCATTTTAACAATTATATAATTAAATTAAGATTTTTTTATTATACAACACTTTACAGATATCTCCCGACTTGCGAACAAAATTCTAAAAGCTCTAACTTGTTACAAGGTAGCTAATCCAATTTTACAGCAATAAAAAATAGTTAATAATCTATCAACGTATTCATTATACTTTTAACAATTATATAATTAAATTGAGATTTTTTTTATTATACAACACTTTACAGATATCTCCCGACTTGCGAACAAAATTCTAAAAGCTCTAACTTGTTACAAGGTAGCTAATCCAATTTTACAGCAATAAAAAATAATTAATAATCTATCAACGTATTCATTATACTTTTAACAATTATATAATTAAATTAAGATTTTTTATTATACAACACTTTACAGGTATTTCCCGACTTACGAACAAAATTCTAAAAGCTCAAACTTGTTACAAGGTATCTACTTGTAACAAGTTAGAGCTTTTAGAATTTTGTGATAAAAAAATTAACTGTCCCAACAAAAATTGATAATTTCTTTAATAAAATATAATAGTTTTGGAAGATTTTATATCTGTTTTGTTTCATTTATTTCTTTTGTCCTTTTTTTATTAAATAATTGTGATGTCTACATTGAAAAGTATTTGTAAGTAAGTATTTTGTTTATTTTAATCTATTTTTTGAAAGCAAAAACTAATAAACAATTAAAGGTTTATTTACGTAAGATTAATCTTATTTGTGTAAATAAACTGTTGGACTTGTACATGCATAATTACACTGGATTAGATCGAATTAGTACGTAATTTCAGAAAACAGATTACGTAACCTGAGACAAGCATTATAATTGCAGTCGAATAATAAATTTACGATTTGTAGTAAACGTAATTTTAACGTTTCTTGAAAGGAAATTACGATTGGATTTTTTTTTGGCAGATGAAAGCTGTAAAGTTGGAAATTAAAATTGACGTTTATTTCCTAAAATTACAAATCAATTTCAACGTGGAAACCAATTGCTCGGAAACAATAAAAAATGTTTGATTTTTATTGACGTATATTCGATTATCAGAACTGCTGAAATAAATAATAAACAAAACACAGTTTTATCGATTTTACAGATTCTTATTTCATTGTAGGTTACATAATTCTTTTCAGACCCTTTCAGACGAAAAAAAATAAATTAATTAAAAAAATGTAAGTAATATTTTTTTTATAAAACATTTAATTTATTTTTCTTATTACTTGTTTTTCAGTTTATCTGTAAAATAAACTATTTTCACTACATTCAAAGTTTATTTCTTTATGTTATATTATCTTTAAATTCTAGTTTTTATTTCAAGTTTTTCTTGGAAATTTTGTTTAATTCATTTATTTCCGAGTATTATTTCATTCCTAATAAATTTTATTATATTATACAACAGTATACATATGAAAATATTTCAATTAAAAATTAATTGATTCATTAATTTTTGTGTGTGTGATTGCATCGTTTTTATTAAAAATAATACGAAAGAATAGGTTAAATGTGATTTTCTGTTATATAAATTCAATCATGAAGCTGAGAATAAAAAAATAACGTTGATTTACTAAAACTGCAATCAAATTTGGCGTGGAAATAGTTGGCATGCAAAAAAATAGATTTTAATTGACATAATTTAATTTGCAAAAACTGTCAATTGTATTGGAATAAATGAATAAAAACCAAAGCGCATTGGAAACACAAATATATTAATTTAGTTATGGTAAATGAAACACGTGCATATCAACTTGACAAATAAAACTGTCAATGCGAAGCGAAATAATTACAGATATTCGAGATGGAACGAGATTCACGTGAAGTAAACAGCCTTCCGAAGCTACGTTTGCTTCTTACAAATTGGTAAATATAGGGAAAGAAGATGTAGAATCCAAAGCCTTTTCTTCGTTCTATCCAATATTTGACGTTCCGGAAAATCTCATTTGCAGCAATCGCTGTTTACCTTTGACTTTTAACGTAATAGCTTAATACGAAAATGATGAATTTGTAAATTTAATTTTTATAGCGTTTCAATTTGCGAAAGGCGGACGCAGGATTTTATAACGGTAAACATGTAATTTCCGGTGGTATTGTGAGAGATTCATCGATAGGTTTATTGGCTCGTCAATCAAAACGTTTTGGCAGCAATTGCTGGATCAATTTAAAATCAATAAAAATAGACGAGTTACTTTGATATTTCAGAATCGAATTAAGTATTTTACTGAATGAATTGTTATTGCAAGTTTCGTGCAAATGACTCATGCAGTTGATTCATGCTTCTTTTTTTTTGTTAATTTTGCGTCGGTATTCATCAGATTTCGAAGAACGATTTGCACAAACCGTATTCTATTCTCGCGTGTAATGTATACGCGCTATTTACGCGGACGAAAATAGAGCGGCGCTTGTTTGTGCAAACTGACAAACAGCTTCCTCATGCGGCCAACTGAAAAGCCTCTCAAGTTATTTTTATTCGTTTTGTTTTTATTCTTTTTATGCACTCTTGACACTCAACAGAAGAACGGAATTATTATGAATCGGTAACACATGTTGTCCCAAATTTAGACGGGAACTACTGGCCCAATGAATCTCACATCAACTTCGGAGGAATAATTGAAACAGGATGGATGAGACCTAATTGAATACTTCAAAGTTACGAACCAAAACATAAGTAAATTACATGTTTACATATTTAACAGATGATGAATAAACTAAGATTAATTATTAAAAAATATATTAAAACTTAATAGTTACAATTGTAATAGACAATTAATAATTTTTCGTTATTTTCACTACAAATCATACAAGTTTTAACTGAATTTAAACATTTTTAACTGTAATCAAGACTATCATATTTTGTCCCGGCGCTACGGGGATTCACACACGATCACTGTCCTGATTAAACGGAATATTATCAAGAAAAAGCGGAGCAAATTTATGTTATTTCCTTAGTTTTGATTCAGTTGTTTAGAATTTGTCCCTAATAAGCGGCGTTTCGCGTTATTTTTTTACTATAAATCATACAACTTTTAATTTAAGAAATTTTAAAGTATATAAAAAGTATAATAATTTCACATAAAAAATGAATATTTAATTAAGAAATTTCTATACAAAAAAAACTATGTTTATTAAAAAAAACCTATAAATATTTTCTTTAGAAGCGTATTTCAATGAGATTTGTTAATGAGTAAACTAAAAGCATTACTTTTCACTTTTCTCTTAAAAAAAATATATATTTTTGTTACAAAATTTATGAATTTCTCAAAAAAAATTTTAAAAATATATATTTTTTGTTTAAAACATAATAAAATTTGCTTAATAGCAATAAAATAATTACGTTTTTATTTTTTTTTTAATTCTGATAACTTGTGTAATTTGAATTGTGGTAGTTATGAAAGAAAACTAAAACTTGAGAGATAATTAATGTTTATTTTTAATCGTTAATTGAAATGAGGGATTTGGTATAATTTAGTTTTGAATAAAGCTTTGGAAGTTTTAAAGTTCTGAAGATTATACTTTGTATATGAATGTAAAGTAGGATACATTTCTTGCACGGAAATAAACTTCATGGTCCCGGCTTTCGACACGTACGAAAGGCATAAACCAAGTTCGCTGAACTGCCGCTTTTTATACATACTTATATGTTTTTTGTCTCGTTGCTGAAACGTTTGCATTGAAGATACTTCAGCAAACAACAGAGACGTTTGATCACATGGATATTTGACCCACCCCAATGTGTGTGTGTGTGTATATTTATTGAAACAACTACCGAAAATTTGATACAATACGTGCGAATCGGGTACCAGTCGACACGTACGAAGAACATAAACCAGATTCCCGGAACAACCTCAACTTATATTTCGGTGAAACTTTACCTTCTATTACATTGCAAGTTTCGAAACACATTTGTTTTAATAAATCGAATAAAGGCTACGTATTTGATGCACATACGTTGCGAAATGCATATGCTTCACTTCTCGAACTAAGTGCAACACAATGGCATTATGCGAAGCATAATATTCAAACAATTTTCAATGGGAAAACTCCGAGCGATGTCACGTCCAAAGCGCCTTTGTTTCTGCGTCCGTCACGCGTCTTCGCAAATGAAAAACCCCAACCAACAATTGTTGAATTCACCCCTGCACAACTTGAAATTTACAAAACAATAAAACGAAAACAAACAATACGAGTTCTATTTTAATTTTCAATATTAATTTTTTTTGTTTGTTTCATTGTCCGTAATTAAAACAAAGCTAATTTGTAAACAGAAGATTAATTGGGTAAAAACTGTTTATAAAAAAAATGTACGCAGAGAGAAACAGTCGGAAGGACGAGAACGTTAAATGAATTCAAATGACAGCGTTTCATGCATTAATTCGAGCTGAAATGGAATTTGTTTGGAAAGTGTAATTAGTTTCATGCATCGCGCATAATATGAAAATAAATTGAAACTTTTTAAGCGCAATTATATAAAAAAAAAATCGCTGTATTTGTTTGAAGGTGGCAATTCGTAAATCACTTTTCTCATCGCTTTTTTTTTCCATACTTATTTTTTTGTTGTTGTTCTTGTTTTATTTGCAAACTGGGCATTTGTTAGATGTAGGAAGAAAACGGATTTCGAAATTGAAGCAATTCAAGGGAAGCCGAAACGTTTGATGTTTCCAGCAAAGCGTTTTCGTAGCAGTCGCATGTAATAACACGAGTAAATAAAGGTTTGCTTTTTTATTTTCTCCTGTCATCGTCCTTTTATGCAATAAAGAAAACAAAGAGAAAAAAATCCGACAGTGTTTCCTTCTGAAAGGGAATTTTTCAAGCCTGAAATTTCAGAATAATAAAACTTTCGATGTATTTTCAGCAAATTTTGGTTGCACGAGTAAATTAAGATTTGTTTTTTTTTATCCTGCTTTCGTCCTTCTGCCCAATACAGAAAACAAAGCAAAAAAATCCTGCAATTTTCTATTGTCTGAAAGGGCGATTTTCAAGTCTGAAATTTCACAGTAATAAAGCTTTCGACATATTTTCAGCTAATTTTGGATGCACCAAAAATAATGATGATATCATTGATCTTCATTCGCGTTTCAAACGAGGATTTACTGGCTGCGCCTTGTATTTCTATTTTCTTTTTTTTTAATAAACTTCAGGAATATTTCTAATCACGATTTATGCGCCGCAAACGTGATTCTCCCATGCACTTCGAAGCGAAAGTTGAAGAAGAAATTCACTTTGTTTGCATTTGACTTTCATCCACGCAAATTGCCCCATTTAACCAGAAAATATCTACCGGCGTGAACCCCAATCAAATTTTACATTACGTATTCAGAATTCGATTAACAGTTTACAACTTTCAAGTTGCAAATAAAAAAAAATACATAATTACGTTTAAATTCATTTTTGTTACATAATTTATGTTGCTCATTCAAAGTAATTACATAATCACTTTTAAATCAATTAATATTTTATATTAAAGCTTCAATCCCATTCAGATAATATTTTTTCATTCAGTAGTTTATAAAATTGAATTACAGTATTTTTTTTTTCAATGAATGTATTGTTTTTTTTTTTCATATGAATAATAAATAATGATATAAAGTTTTTCCTGTTTTGTATTCATAATTCATTGATGAGTACATTTGAATTACATGGGCTAGGCTGAAATTCAATGCAGCACAAATTATCGAAAAACAAAACAAACAAAAATTGATGAGTTGAGGTGGGTTCAGCGGACCGACGACCTGCGGGTCATTCGGCCCCGGGCGTCAATATCTGTGCCGTCCGATTAATATTTCAATTGCAATGAAATAAAGGCTATGTGCACTGTAATTGACGGGTATGAAACGTTATTGAATACAGACTGACGTATCCTGAAGCCATCGAACTTTTCCAACAAATAATTAATACAATTGCAATACCCATCATCTCAACAACCGACCTATAATAAGCAATATGCAATTTCAACATTTTAATGATAGACATTTCGGGAAAACGAAGCTAATTCTCAATTCCTCAATAATTTATCTAATGAAAAACGAATCATGAATCATGTTTGTAAATATCATTTTTTAATTACTTTAATTCAGCAAATTTCAAGTAAAAATAAGAACATTAATTCGGCTATTAGTGGCCCTTATATTTTTATATTAAAGATAAAAATGCAGATTCTAAATTAGATTTTTTTTATCATCAAATTATTTTGCTATTAAATTTAATTTATTACAAAATGTCAATATTTAATATTAATTTTAGATCCAATATAAAGTAATTAAATGAAACATTTCATTATTCTTATTACATTTCGATTACGGTGGAATTCAATATATTTGAGAATTGTTTTTATGAAATTTACATTTCAACTGGAAACAAGTCGTAATAATGATTTTCTTTTCAAAGGAAAATTTTCTTTTATGACATATCTATGATAGATTACTGAAAGCAATATTAAATGGAATACAGTTGCAGGTATGAAATAATATTATTTGTTTTAATTTTACCATTTATCATAGTTTTCATTGTGCCACGTCGACTGACTGAATGGGTAAAATGTTTCGAGTTGCGTAACGCGGACTTAGATGTTTTGTGTGTGTATACATATAATAGTAATCTGCGCGGCTATCTCGTAACAGAGCCGACGGAAAATCGATAGCTGCGTGTAATAGCAGCATCTTGCATAACACCCGTGTTGTGCTCTCGCTTTATTAACTTTCGTAAATTAATATATTAAAAGCGAAGGGTATGAAACAAGTGCCAACAATATTAACAGTGTACAGAAAATATGTTAAAAGGCGCGGCTACATCAAAGCACGTTTCTCCTCTCTCCTGTTTTATTATATCTATATTTTTTATCCCCCGACGACACAGAAAGAAAAACGTAGCTCGCTATGAACATTACTAAATGGCTTAGATCAAAGGGGATGCAAAGCGTAGGATAGGACTTTTTTCTCCCTTTTTTTTTTCTTCTTCCCTCAATTGCTAGTTTCCATCGTATATCATTCCCTATTATAATGATAAGTTTGATAAATTTCTATGGAGTTTGCATTGTTTCGCAACGCACACGTAACGAACAATAGATTTTTGTATAAAGAGAAGCATCTTGAGGGACGTTTCAAGTCATAAATGCAGCGATGTAATATTTCTCTGTGTAAGCTATAAAATTCCATATGCATTAAAGTAAGAGCATCCAACAACATACGACATAGAAAGCATATTACGGCGCCAAAGGATCGCATCGAGGAAATTTCAAGGATGAAAGGTAAACTTAATGCAATTAAATTCCTCTAAGAGGAATAGCAAAGAAAAAATTTATTTAATTTGTTTATGTTCAAACACTGATAAATGAGCACTTTGCCTCACATAAACTGAATTAAAACATGCGAATAGTTAATATTCAGTTCAATATAATATTTTTGAAACAAAAGTACGATTCTGTTTAATCAGGACAAATCGGGACTAGTACATTTTGTCCCGATTAACCGGTGTCCCAATTAAGCGGAGTCGACTGTATAAATATTACTCACTGAGAAGAATACTATAATGTTACTTTCCTAACTTTAAATAGAAATATTTTACCGAGACGTAAAGTGTATAAAATTTATACCAGAATGCGACGGTTTTAGGTTCCATAAAATTCGGTATGCAATGTTTAATAGTTTTTTTTTAAATAAGTAATAACATGTTGAGGAATTCTATGTTTAAAATTTGATTTGCATTAAAGTAAGAGCAGAAATAGAATGTGTATCATAAAGGAAATGTTAGAGATGAAATTTTGGGTCTAAAGAAATTTAATCCCGTTAGAGGAATAGCTTATGAAAATGTCGCTTAACTTTTTGTGTACGGAAAGTCGCCCATCTAATAATAACTCCAAAGCCAGGAAAGTTGCCAGAGGAACTCACCTCATATAGACGGATCAGTTTTATTGTTTCAGCAAAAAGGATTTATATGAAAACAAATGTATCAGATTAAGATTAATCTATGTCACTTTACTTTATAAAATGAAAATGCATACTTTATCTCAAGTTATAAAAGCTCACCTGATTTATATTAGATTATACATTTATATGAAACAAGTGTATCACCAGTACTAGGATTAATTTATATGACTCTTTGAATAAACATAGGTGACAATTAACCACAAGCCAATGTACTATGTGAGGTTCATTGTAATTGAAAAAATAATGCTGTAGGGCATGAAATGAAATAAAAAGGCATAAAGTGGATTAATTAAATTTATGTCATCGATTTTACGCTTGTAAAGCAATCACGAAAATAGATAAATTTGCTGCCATGAAAGCAATGAATATAATATATATAGGTCTCACTCCATATCTCTCTTTAATGCTATTCCCATCGTTTACGCGTGCACGGTTATTATATAATATATGGATATCGTGTATTTACCTTTCAATTATGAAAGTGCATGTATTGAATGCGCAGGGATGGGTTCGTCCATACGAATTGCGATACGGTGCGATCTGATAAAACGGCTACAATCGTTTGCATTTTTATTATACTCGTAACACCATTAAAAATGTGTTTCCTTAGCTGATGAAAAAAATGATTATTACACATAAATCCATAAAGATAAATTTTGTTTGTGTATGAGTTATTGCATTTGGTATTGATTTTAATAATGTATAAAGTTTTGATGATGTGGCAAACTTCAATTGTTTGCTATGCACTGTTTGTTTCTAGATTTGTTTCCATTGATAGTTTGATTAATCTATTTTCATACTCATGAAATCGAGTATAAAAGTTTGACACAGAGAAATTTAAAAATTGGTAAATGTATACACTTACTAATCATAATTAGAATTAATAATTGTTTTAAAATGAAAAATTTATAAATTATTAAAAATAAAACTGAAGTGATTTATTTTTATAAATTTATTATTAAAATGTTACTGTTTGTAAAAGATGAAATATAATTAAATATATAATATGTGAATATAATTAAATGTATATAAATACAGTAGTATATAAATTTACTGAATGTACAGTAGATTTCGATTAATTGGGACACCGGTTAATCGGGACAGTCGCTACAAATCCTAAAGAACGAATACAAAACTAAGGAAATAACACAAATTTACTCCGCTTTTTCGGGACAATTTTCCGTTTAATCCGGAAAGCAATCGTGTGTAAATCCTCGTGGCGCCGTCCCGCTTAATTAGGACAGAATGTACTAGTCCCGATGTGTCCCAATTGTGGGCAGGTGTAAACACCCTGTGAATAAAGGCAGTGGAGAGAGGTTTTGGTAAAATTTATACGCTCCGAATATTCGGAAATTTTTTGATTAAACATTACTAGCACACGCCTCATTTGCCATGGATTTATGGATGAGTTGATTGAATATAAACGCAAATAAACGGGGGCAACAATAAATGCACGGAATATGCGGTCGACCTCGCTTCAACAGGATTAGTCTGTTTTCCCAACCGATAGGCATTATCGAACAGGATTTGATTTAGAAACGACGCAAAATATGAATATAACGTACCATTCAATTAAACGGTGCCCTTAACCTTGGCAAGTTCAAAAGCTCGGATCAATTGCAGTACGTTCGAAGCGTCGCATCGTCTTTAAAGCCAAACCCGAATGCTTTAAGGGCCATTCATCAACCGAATCCTCCGTCTCTCCTTAATGGACACAAACATCCGCCGTTTTTCGATAATTAAGATTTTTGCGATTAATCATTTCGCCTCACACATCTTCTATATAATCAGAAAATTTCCTCTATATGCTCATATCCTTCGAGGTCTTTGTGCTCTGTACTTTCATTCATGTGCGTATTTTATACGACAAAATTTGAACGTGACCTATTGTGAGCGATCACTATATTTCTTCCGTTAGTATTGCGACTCATTCATATTTTTACTTGAATGGCACTCGACGTGAATGTATGTATCGCTGCTAAAATTCGTTTTCCTCCTAGTTTTCTTCCTTATTATTTGTCGTGTTCCATTCACGTTTTCATTGAATTCCACGAGTAGCATATAATATATAGATAACAGGCTTCATACAAACAGTTTTCTTATATAAAATTTCGCAACAACATAATTATTAATAACCATTATATGATATAAATAAAAGTTTGTTTTTCATTTAGATACAAAAGTGTTTGTAAAATTATTTTAATTATGTGTTCAGGTGAGAAATTATATTGAAAACAATTTAAAACTTGGATTTAAAAAGCACATAAAACAATTTGTACAAGAATTCCAAGAGTAGATATCCATATATATCAGAGAGTCGAACCGGAATCGAAACGAAATTAAACTGAACGTAAAATTATTCAATTAAAAAACCGAAACTGGTACGAAATTTAAATAACGGTTAATTTCGGTTCAATTTATGCTTTTTTCAGTAAATCAATTCATTAATCGCTACATTTAATTTTATTCATAATACAGTTGGTATAAAAAAATATGACGGTGGATAGAGAGAAGAATTTTCGTATGAATTCGGAACTTTTTCAAATTTTTATTTTGCGATAAAAAAAACCTTTGATGGTATTGCTAAAATTTATAATTGATGTTCGATTCGATTTGAAATTTTAACTTTAATCAATTTAAATTGTTTTTTTCGTTCGATTATAAATTTTAACTTTAACCGGAACTAAATTAATTTCTGTTTGACTCTAAATATATATATAACAAAATATACATAACTTAACAGGCTTCATGCAAACAGTTTTCTTATATCAAATTTCAAATAAATAAATGTATATTTTTCATTTAGACACAAAAGTGTTTATAAAATTGTTTTAATAATGAAATAATTTCACCTTTTGTCCATACATTAATTTTTAATTATCTATACTCTGCTTGTGTTCAAGTAAGAAATTATGTTGAAAACTTGGATTTAAATAATACGTAAAACTGTTTGTACAATAAAAAGTTTTATTAGAAAGCAATCATTATATCAACTATAAAATGGATCATTATGTATGATGCTTATTATTTTTCAATTAGGGATAGTGTGTAAAAATCCCGAAGGGTGGAATAATTTTTTTATAAGATTAAAAAATAAATTAAATCGATGGAATGAAATAAGGTAAACTGTTTAATAAATTAGTCTGTCCCACGTAAGTAGATTACTTTGGGTGAAAGCTCATTATCATCATACGGGTAATCTTTACGAGACGGGATTGAAAATTGAAAAATAATGCTTAATCGATACGACGTAGCCCCATTCACGAAACGCGTGTCGCCACGGAGTCGCCAAGTCTTGCGTCTTGACTTCCATACTAGTCCACAAAGTGTGTGTATGTGCTCTATATAGATACATCCCCTCCGAAACACGTTCCCTCCTCTCCTATTTACAATGTTCTCATTTTTCATTTCGCTGTTTCGTTTCAGTTCAGCTATTGTTAATTAAGTTGCCACGTTTACATAAAACGAATACGAAAGCTTGACGTTTTCATTTGAATTTACGCTGCACGCAATTACTATTCATTATATAGTTTTCATCCGAATCGAAAGGGATGAAAACATGAAAGGAATACATTAATAACATTGCAAATCATATTTTTTCGTACTTCCCGTCTGTACTCATTATAGAGACATATTTATTTATATATATATATAATATTTGTAACGCGATGTTTACTCGACTTGCAATGAGGATCCATGTTTCACGTAGACTCACAAATAGAAAGCCTTAATTGGAACTTTCAGAACGAAATTAATTTGCTGCTGTTTATTTTATTTCGAGATGCTGAGTGGAATATGCAAATATCATATTCAAGCTTTGAGCTTTACCGTAAATAACGAGATTCTTTTGTGAATGTGCATGTGTATCTTAGTAATCTTCGTTAGCGTCACTCTCTAAGATATAAGAAACAAGTTTTTTTTAACTCGTGATTTAATTATACTGTTTAATTAGATTCTCGGAAACTGTTAGACTAAATCCCAATGAAATTACAATAATCGCATGCGAAATCCTAAGCCCAAACCTTCAAAGTTGATATAAAAGCACTATACAGAAAGTATCACTAAATAATGCGTCAACTCATCAGAGTCGAAAATTTTGTGATAATTGTTACTACACAATTCAATTTTGTTTCATCAGAAATTCAAAATTCAATACATTTATTGTATATTTTACAGAAAATATAATAATTGTACTAAAAACATGAAAAATACTTGAAAAAAAAATCAAAAATTTAATATTCAAAATATTTTTAAAGAATAACTTAAGAATATGAAGAATTTTTCTTTATTGTTGGTTAAAAACAACTATAGTGAAGAAAAATACCTAAAAATTTAAAAAATAAATTCATAGTTTTTAATCGAAATAAAATTTAAAGCTCCAAAATATGTGTCAAAAACAAATGTCATTTTGCATTTCGATTCCCCCACATGCAAAAAAAAACATAAAATCCCACGAAGGATGTAGTAATTTATTTACATTGTACTTTCCGTGTTTCATTGGGTATAATTTTTTTTGTGTGAAAAAAAGCGTCATTATTTGCGCGCCGTTTCGAATGTTGATTTTTCGTTCGTTGTATTACATCATTATTTTTGTGTGTGTGTATGTGTGTTTGTCCGCTATTTCGCTATTGCCACGGGTATAATACTTTTTTTTATTGTCATCGCTGGGGAGAACGTTAGAAATAATTTATTTCTCCTGTTTTTCTCTGGCCATTCGTTTTCGTGTTCGCTCTTTACAAAACAATTATACTGGACTAAATATTTAATGTTCTGGTAAAACGATGAGAACAATAGACAACTCTATATATATATGATTATTTCGGTACTTCAATAATTTGTATTTTGTAAGAATTACAAGACATAATTTATTACAGTTTTGTAAATGGAAATAAATGTTTCGGATATTAAAAAAAAATCATTTATATTTGTCCTTAAAGTACTTTTTTTTAATTTAGTTTATGGAAATGATTAGTATTTGTCTTACTTTCAAGAGAGGATTATTCAATTCAATGTGGCAGACAGTTCCGCAAACGACGAACTTTTTAAATTAACTTCCCTCAGGGAAATCAGCTTTTTAATGTATTGCTGTATTTTTTTTTGCAGGGATAAAAAGGGACAATCATCTGTAAATTTTGAATCACTCGACATTTTACTGAATCGAGAGGAAATAATTAATTTCAGTAATTGTTTAATTAGATATTTTACCAAATTAAATTATTCATATATTTAAAGAAAATATTGACAAGAATATCTTGATAACTGAGTTTTTAAAAAATACTTGTGTGTATTCAAGTTAGAAGTATAGAGATTATATTTATAATATAACATTTGAATTTTGGGGATTCCTTTGTAGAGCAATAGAAATATATAATAAAAATGTATTACATTACCTTACGATGATATGACGAATGCTGTAATATTAATGAAAGGATACTTCCACTCGACGACATCAATGCATAGTTTCCTAACGGGGTTCTTGAGGTATAAGAAAAAGAGGGCACGTTGCGGCCGGTCGGGGGGCGGTTTGCCCACGCGGCGGACGGGCCGCTTGGGGGCTGTCGGCGTTCGGGCCCCCGTTTGTCCCGGGCTCGTCACGCCCGCCCCCACAGTGCTCATCGCGGTGGCTGTCGCGCTAAGAGGCCCTTGCCATGCGCACCCCGCGTACGCCGGTTGCACAGAGAACAGGCGGTTGTTGGCCTGCTCTTGAAGTTCATACTGCAACCCTGCAACAATAATAAATCACACACCACGCTTCGACAAATCCACTGCTTCGCATTTGCAGCACAGGAACCGCACCCGATCAGCATTTTGGGGGGCGGTGGGATTGACCGAAAGAACAGGGAACCACCCTTTCGACGACGCGAATTTATTGCCCATGGAGCAAACGGGGTGTGCATTTGATCCTATACTTATTCATAGCTTTAGGTGAATAGACCGCGACTGCTAATTTAACTTTATTAAAGGACAGAAACATTACCAGTCAGGAACTTCGCACAAAGCCAAAATGCTACAAAACACCATTTCCTACCAAACTCTAAACTAAGTCTTAATTTTTTCATCAATTCTTAAATTTAAAATAACTCAACCATTTAAAGTGTCTGATTCTTCTACTATAACTTTCTGATTGTCCTAAATTGTTGCCATAAAATATTTAAGTCAGGATTATTCTAGTTAACATTTTTAGCTTTGATTACTTTCCAACAACAACTAGGATTCACTCTACCAAAGTACTATAATAGATACTTAAGATCACACAAAATTATTGTAGCTTTGTTTATTTTCATATAAATCAGCAATGAATATATTGTAAAATAATTAATTGAAAACTCCTAAATTGTAAGTAAGTATACATAGTAGAAAGTTAAGTCAAGATTACTATCATTGCCATTTATATATAGTAATTTAAATTTCTTGATTGGAATGAAACTTGTTTTATTTAAAAGCTAATAATACGATTTCAAAATAGCTAAAGATGCGGAAGCAGAGAATCAGCTTAATTGAAACTTTGTAATAGGTTGGATAAGTTATATTTGTAGATTTGCAATCAACAGACTACTCACCAACAAACTAGTTTGGTAATAATTGGATGGGCCGCAGTATTGCCATTGCCCAAAGTTCGGTGCACGTATAAAATACTAAGTTTAGAGCGTAAAAGACTTAGTTCAGAGCCTGACGAGGTTAGGATGTAGCCTGAACGGTCGCACTGTCCCTGCGGGGATCTCCGTATTCTAAAACGCACGCCACCGTCGGATGGATCGATCGTTACACGATTTGCCCGAAACGAGAGAGAGAGAGACCCAATTAGCCAATATGGGTAGAATCCATCAGCAGATTAAATTTGTAGAAAGGAATGTTTGGAGAGCGAATTCGACGCACCTGAAGCCCTACTACAAGTTATATCGATGAGTTTTGATGGTTCATCTCCCACGCACCGTGGTCGAGCCATGCATAATTCATGTGGTAGAAGAATGAAGGACCGTGCTAAATCGTCTTAGGCCAGGATTAAACTGTTATTTTGGAGCGTCACGTTCGCGATAATACAACTATTAGCTGAAGGTTTTGTAATAAAACGAAAATAGACACATTTACCGACGCACCGATCGATCGACATTACTTCGCCAAATAACAATATGAAGGCAATAGTCGTCCGATCAAGGAAACGGATAATGAGGGGCCCCGGGGCTTACATTGTAGTACTGTCACCTAATGAAATACCATGCACATAAATATATCGAACATGCACAAACAAGCAAAGCAAATAACACAAAAAAAAACGAAAAAAATTATATATAAAGGAGGATAAGTAAACAGCAATCAAGTGGCAAAACAGAAATAGTAATTCTCGTACATACACATACATCTATCATCTATCCGACCCAGTTCATAAAACAACAATCGATAGTCACACCGGGCCTCGATACAATATTAATAAAAGCTTAATAAATTTGAGTGCTCTCCTATAATGCAGAGTCTTGCTGTTCCTTCTTCAGGAAATAGATTGAAACCAGAGCGTTTAGTGCTGGCGCGAACTTCAATCGACTCGCATTCACCTACATTTTACGTCGCCCGAACTCCCACATACCACACACCCATACCTATACCCAACACCCAGACACAGAGCTTCCCGAAAGATCTGAATGAGTTTACGATCCACCGCACTGGGTTTTCTGGAAAAAGAAAAATCGATGCGCCCCCGCCTTGCGAATGTCCCGGATCGAATTTGCGAAATGCACCAGAGGAATGCCCACTTCTATCCTACGTGTTTGCACCGCCCCCGGTTTTCCTGCAAGCGACTCCTGTTCTTCGACCGAACAACAAAACAAATGGCGAGAAGTTACGCAACACTCCGTGCTTTTCCGTTTAATTAAGCGCGAGGACACTTGACGCTTTCGCAGACAATACTCCCACTGTGTCGAGTACAGGCTGTGTATCAAATGCCCTTTGGATGAACATCGTTGTGCTGACACAAAAGGCTTTAGAAAATTTCGAATTTTCGTTTGGACATTCCGTTTCTTCATTGTGTAAGATAATGCCGAATGCTATAGTTCTCGTACTATTCTTTTCATCAATTTCATCAACATTATATAATAACGTCAAGCCTACGATGCAGTTCAATTTTCCGATAATTAATCACTTGGGTATATTTAGTAATCATACAAACGATGTTTACATTTTCCTATTTATCTTTCCAAATTACTAAGATCATTACGCAACATGTGTATACTGAATTACTTAATTCATCTTGAAATTAATAACAAATTAAAGAAACATAACTCTTTTAATTTAATAATTTCTGAGTTATCTTTAATAAGAAAGTTCAATGATCTTAAATAAAACGCAAAGACGGAAAAAAGTGACAAACATCACAGTTAATTAACAAATTTATATTTATACTAACTTTTTAATAAAATCAAATGCATTTTATTATTCAAATTGTTTGCAGAAGTATAAAGATTTATTTTTTAATAAAAATTACAAATTATTTTCAATGTTAAGAAAAAAAAAAATTCAAATCTAAAGGAAACAAAGTTTATTTTGCATCATCTGATATTTCAGTGTAAAATATTTTTGAGACGTAAAGTCACAATTCCATTAAAAGAAAATTATGAATTCCGTTTGTTATTTTAATTTGCATCAACTGAAATACCAAGAATAAAATATACTTGACAAGTAAAATCAGTATTAAATTTCAAGAAAACTATGCATCCTGACATTTCAATTAAACTGTGGAACCACGCTTAACAAGCAAAATAAATTGTAAAAATGACTCGCATAACGAGTGATGAGGAAAGGAAAAGTATCAGATTGTGCGCTTGCTACATCATTTTCAAAATTTGTGTAGATATTTTATTTTTGTTATTTGTGATTTTTTTGGGGAAAATTTAATAACTCTTGTATGTCTCCGAATAAAAAGCCAAAATCGAGACGAAGTTAACGCATTATCGTATTTTATATTAGTTTATATGGGGAAAATTGTTTCATTATACGAGAAAAAATCAGGAAATTCTCGTTAAGCGAGGTTCCGCTGTATATTTATAAAATTAGATTTACATTGCTTTAGAAAATATATCTATTTTCGTTGAAAAGCAAACGTATTACCTTATTTTATATATATATCCGCATTCCAGTCGCAATACTTTTATACGGTAACGAAACGTTTCCATTCGCACTAATCGAATCGGAAAATTCAATTTGCACGGGTCATCCGGCATAAAAAGGAAACTTACATTCCTTGAACCATTCGACGGTGACGCAAACCAACTGAATAACAATTTCCTTTTTACATCTACAACCAAAAACCAAAGAAATTTCAATAAATACATTCAAGGATTATTTTAATGAAATTCGACATTTATAATTCCAACTATGCAGCATCGATTCCCCGAAAAAACAGCATAATTAAATATTTCATTACCAATTATACTATTTCCGGAGTTTCGCTTTCTTTAATTAAGATCGACGTGGATTTTATTTTAAATATATATATATAAAATATCGATTTGCGGCTTCAAGGTTTTCCATGCATTTGCACTTTATTTCACTTCTCATATTTTTTTATACTCCTCTTCTTCTCGCGTATTACGTGAACATCAACTAGCGGGAAAATCAATGCGCAAACCTGATTCCAGAAGTGTTTAATTCTATTTGGGACAAAATGCGATTGATTTTGAGCAAGGTCCTTTGGGATCCATTCGGATGCTTCAATGTGGAGTACATGGAATCTATTCCATTATATTTGAAAATAGGATGAACCGTGTACGAAGCTAAACACTCATCGATTTCGAGCGAAATCTATTTTAAACCGGAATACATAGCTTTGTCAAATAAGCCGCACGTCGTTCCCACACTCTCCATATTTTTTTTTTATATAAATTTTGTTTTATTATCTTTCTTTTAGTTCGTTCATTCCTGTTATTGTTTCTGCCCTTGAACTTATGATGAAAAACAAAATAAATATGGCATTGGAGCAGCTTTATTTAATGGAAAAAAACATCGCAGTCTCATTATTGTATTTAACATCGTACATCCTCAGTGGAGTAAATCCAGTTTTCCTCCCCATTTTACGCAAAGCAAAAAAATATTATATAATCCTCGAGCAACTCCAGAACAAGCAACAATATTTAATCAAGGAAAACGAAAACTTAATTAATGTGAGTTCGTACATATTTTTTGTTTGTTGTGTTTCTTTTTGGACATTTATATATTATTTTTTCCGTTGCTCGACTCCCTATTTTCCGAAAGGACTTTTCGCATCCTGAATCTCGTTAGACATCCGACTGGAAAATCAATAGTTGCGTGTAATAACATCTCCCAAGGCACGAACTTAATCCCCCCACATATTAAAATAAATAAATTTCCGAAGATGAAGCGCCATAAAAATCCACGGCGCTCCTTCCTCCTCGTAAATTATCCCTGTCTTTTCCTATTTCTAGTTCTCCTTACTTCCATTTCTTTCGCATTCTTCAAAAACCCATTTGTCCGACTCGCTTGTCCCCGCGGCAAATTCTAATTGATTTCCAACTCAATTGAAAATTTAAACCACTTTCCAACAACTTTTTTTTCTCTATACCAGTGTTTCTCAAACGTTTTGGTAAGCGACCCGCTTTTGTACTTAAAAAATTTAAAGGACTCCCCAAACTCTTTAGTTTATATATATATATGTAGAAAAAAATACCGTCCCGTCTGTTATCAATTTATCTGCGACCCCCAATTATTTTTAAAATAATCACTACTCTATATCTCATATACTTATTACGTAAAATTCATATTAAACTATAAAAAAATATAATTACTAATTTATGTATTTTATCAAATTTTGTTGTCAACTGAATTCCCGCAGCATTGATTTAATAATCAATTAAAATATTTTTTTTATTTTCAATATATTTTCCATTTTAATGAATGCATTTTTGTTTTAGTACATTTATAAAAAAAAAAAGTACATTTTAATGATTGGAATACATTTTTCGCACAAAAACAGCATCCCTTTATTCGTTTTCATGGCTATTATTGGCAATGAAGAGTGAAAAAATAGCAATTTCACCGAACTATAAACCAGTGCGTTTCAGTTTATAAAACATAACGATACGATTATATTTCATCCTCTTCAACCTTTGGAACGCAATTAGTATTGGCAGTAAAATTCGGAAATCAGATGCATTTAATTAAACTCACCCACGCAGTGTATCAAATGAAACGAGACAAAAAATTAAACGAGAAATAACAACTAAAAAAAACATATCTACCCGATTTTTCGTTCGTTACTTGTGCTATTTAAATTACGCCTACGCACATGGAAAATGTTATGAAATCCAACATACCGTTTATTTTTTCGTTATTTTTTTCATTCTTTTTAATAACATCCATGAAATATCGAATTCCATAAATCATTTTTTTATTTCTATGTTTTATATTAACAAATAATTATAGAAAAATAAGGGCAGAAAGACCTATTCTTATCCTTAAGTTTCTTATTATGTAATTTTGTCAAGTTTGCATTATGTTTGTTGTAATAAATATTAATATTAGAAAACTAAAGTAATCTAAAAGTTTCAAGTTTTATTATTTATTTACTAATTTCTGTGATTTTTTTTAAATTTTTATATAAATGTAAATTACAGAACTAAATTGAATTAGATATTTTTTTGGAATTTTATTGAAAAAAATCTCCAAAATTTCTTTATTGTAAATTTTTACTTTTTGTAAAATAAATTGTAATTGAATTTTATTGTAAATATTTACTAACAATTTTTTTATATTTTTCTAGGGAAAATACGATGGATAAAATAGTTTAAAATTGTATGTTTAAACCATTAATAACGCTGCATTTTTTGCAATGTAAATATTACACTTTTTCGCCATTTCGCTAATGCATTCTGCAACGTTATTTCAATTTAAAGTCCGTCGCGTTTTAATTCACTCATTCAATCTGTTTGTGTGTTTATATTAATTCCTACAACATGCCAATTTCTGCAATTGTAACAGTTTAATAAGTACATTAAAAACGTAAACTTTTACTGTAAATACATTAAATCTGTTTCAGATGTTTCAATTGTGACAATTTACCATGTTCAAATAAAATAAAAATAATATCTTTCAGCATTATTTGTGCATCTTCTAAAATTTGAATAAAAAATGGAATCATGTGAAATAATTGCGTATTTAACAATAAAAAATATTTATAAATTTACGGACAAAATGAGAAATTATTTTATTTTATTGTAAACAGTCCAAATGCTAATCTAGCATAAACAAAAGGTGTACATGCAAAAGTAATTAATTAATTGCATAACAGGCTCGCAACTTCAGTTCTGAAACGCTTGAATATACACATACACGTGAAGGAAAGTTGCCGGCGCGTAGTAAATTTTCGCCCATCGTTAATCAACAAGTAATGTACTGTATGTTCATATTGAACAAACTTCAAAATTAGATAATTAGTTATGAAACTGTGAGGCAGATTAACCTGCAAGGACGTAAAACACTCGAGCAAATTGAAATAACATTAAATTATTTTAACTGAAAATTAATTAATTATTTTTTAAATCAAATTAATAATGTCCAAAACAAACTAATCGTCTTTATATTAAACCGTCAGTTCTCAAACCTTTATATAGGAAATACAAAGATAGGATTGATGTGTATGGAGAATATTGGACAGTATAGATTTCACATAATTAGATGTTATAATTAAATTTTCTTTTGATTAAATTACAATATTTGTTAATGTTAGATACTATAAATTATCATTGAATTCAATGATAATTATGTAAGGATATAGTTTAATCTATATTAATAAAGAAAATTATCAATGCATTAGAGAACACTTGTGATGAAAGAAAGAAAATTGAGATAAAAATAAAGGGTGATTGCATTGGTTAAATATGTTTAGATTGCGGCTATTTCTGTGATTTCTCTGCACTAAATAGCTGCGAACGTCTATTTCCGGCAGTCATAAATCGATCTTGAATCAGAACTGCGACGAATCAATTCCACCTGTGCATGCAACTTTAATGGCACCCCTCTTATTAATTATTTCCAGCCTGAAACGATCGACTTTAATAGCGGACAAGTGGCAATTAAACGCCCATAGATTACCTGAATTTTATCGTCTATTTATTATGAAACCCATTTTCTCGAACCGACAATGGAAAAATAATTAGCGGAAGTTGCAAATTGAAGCACTTCAATACGGAAACACGATATATTGAATATTTTAGTTTGAAATTTTCTCTATTTTTTTTTTATTATTATGTTTCATCACCGAAGTTTTTCATCCTGGGGGAAGGGCGAAATTACGAGGCCAGAGATAGGGCTGCAAAACTTGCGTGTATCAAACTCAGCGGGGAATAAAGTTTGCTTCGGAACATTTGAATATTTCAGCCAAGAGGAAAACACAATATACTGCAATATTAATACTGACGTATTGCGTTTACTTGAACTCGTTCATTTTTATTATATTATTCTTTTTTTTTCAAATTTTATTTTCGTGCATCAATTTTTGTTATTTACATGCGATTACGAGAATCATCGCATCCGTGCACAATTAATAAAACTAATTCCTGGCGAGTGCAAAAACAACATTTTTTTTCAGTTTTCAGTTGAGCCTAACCAAAACGTGAAATTTTTCATTTATTTTTCAACCGCAAATGGAGCGCCAGCTCAAAATATAAATCAAAACGCATTTACTTTCGACCGTTCGGTCATTTTCATTTGAAATAAATTTACTAATAAAATATTTCATTGTGCCCTTAACAAAGACTTTAGAGCAATTCAATAGCCCTTTACAAAATTGAAATAAGCTATCGAAAAAGAATGAAATCATTAATTATTAATTTAGATTCGAATTATTGTAGAAAACTTTTAAGTTTAAATGTATCAATAATAATTAATGTATTTAATTATAGTAATTAACTTAATTTACATTAATCAAATTAAGTAACGCGACTAACTAATTTAAATTCATTCATTCATTGATGAAATATACATTTGATAAATTTATAATCTATTGATAATCTATCAAAATAATAGCGATAAGGAACAAAAAACTGCATATATTAATTCTGTCTCGGCTGCATTTCTAGTAAATAGGAATACCCAATGAATTTAATGAATGGAACGTAGTAAAACACACAAATTCCGTCTCGAGTCTAGACGACATTTAAAAAAAATAATTATTTTACAAATAACAACCATGAATTTAATTATAAAATTATTGTTTATTTATTTTATTACTAACTCTCATAGTGCGGGTAACTCTCATAGGTTTCGCCAGTATCCTTCTCTGTTTGAAACCGGACAAATCGAGGACTTTAAAACCATATAAAAATTATTAGTCATTTATGTATATGTTTTTTTTTTAATTTATTTGAAAAATTCAATTAACTTTGCTTTTTATATCATTTTTATGGTGAAGATTAAGTAAAACGAAAAGCTTAATGTAAAAAAATACAAATTTTGTTATAATATTCAATTATTGGGAAAATGTATTTAATATAAAAAAAATAATTTTGTGTAGATTTATTTTTATTTTGATCGATGAAAATGTAATTTGTTTTGAAATTTTTAAACCGTACTACAGTGAATCCGTACTGTTCGAAACCGAAGCGAGGTATTGGTGTATACGTAATCTAATATAAAGTAAATGCAAATTGGTTTAGAAAATCAATAGTAATCAAGGAAAAGCATTAACCAAACGTTGAAACAAAGCTAAAAGGGCACAAGTTTCGGCATAATTTGGCTTCCGACTAGCAACAGAGAACCACTAATTTGGTGATTCCTGGTGCGAGTACTTCGTATATTAGTGTTTCCGCAGAGGCTTACAACTAAAATTAGCTGAGGTCTAATTAGATTTTATTCGATTTGAATGTAATCCGAACGAAGTTCTGTTCTGCAACCGCCCGACGTGTTTCCGTTCAATGTTTGATGCTGTTCAACCACTGAGGCTTTCGGTTTTCCGCCCAAAACCGGAAGTTGCCGGAGCAAGAGACGATCTGCGGTTATTAATTGGCGCGGAAAAATCGCTTCTTCTCGATGCATCCACCTGATTTATCGAGGCGTATTCCTACTGCATGCTTCGTCGACCGATAAAACTTTAAAACACATATACATTATTCGCCGGGAAAACATTGTGATATATTTTCTTTTTCTTCAACGTATTTTCAACGGATTCCAAAACAACAACAATATTTATTATAAACATGAAATATTTCTACACAAAGAATTTTCTTCTTGCGTTATAAAAATAAACTAACCAATATTTACTGTAAACATGAAAAAAAATATTCTTAGGTTATAATAATAAACTTTAATACACGCTAGTTTATTGTTATAACCAAAAAAAAACTTCAACAAAAAGTAGAAATACAATCAATAGGTCCTTGTATTACCTTTGTCATTCGTGCAAATGAATTGAGTTAGTTTCGTGTCTATACGTACTATTTCCATTATATATATATTTTTTATTTTGTAACGAAATGTAATAATAATGACGAACATGCTTGAGCCTCGTCAAACAAAGGACACGATTTTTCCTCTAGCTAAAAAAATATGAATGTATTTACTTATACTTATAAAGGGAACAAAGCTAAAAAGCTATGAGTCACGTCATAAGACGTAATTTTCACCTTTGTTTTTACGTTTTATGTAATTCTCAATAAAGAACGTAAGAAAAAAAAACTTTTACAAAAATAAAAAAAAATAGATAAATTTTAAAACATTTTAGTATTCATTATTACTTTCTTAACAATTTGATTTTAATACATAAAGTTCTTAAACGTAAAATACAATTAGTAAAATTAACAACAAAAATTACTTGTTATTTTTATTATTATTAATTTTGAATAAACTTAATTTTTCAAATAATTTTATTATATTTCAACAATTTAAATTTTCATCAAATTGGACAACATTGAAACAAAAATTAATTTTGAAAACTAGAAAGTATTTGTCTTTAAAAACTACACTTTTTATTTTATATTCTATTGTAAGCAGAGTTGAATCGAAATTAACCGGAATTTTTAACAGAACCTTAACTGTAACCGGAACGCAAAATTGCTCGATTGAAAAATCTAAACCGGAACGAAATTTTAATAACGGTTAATTTCGGTTCAATTTTTTTCTTCATTAAATTTTATGATTGTAAATGAAAATAATAATAAAATACTGGCTTAAGTTTTTTCGTGTTACGTAATTTCCAATATAAACTGAATTGCTATAAGTAATTGAATAATATTGAAAAATATTGGATAATTTATTAGTAGAGACAGGAAATATAAGGCAATACATCAAAGAACAGTCAAGCGAACTACGAAATAAATGACCTTGGTAAGTTTCACCTTGCCTTCGAAAGCTCAGAGTTTACTGAAAAATAAGTGCTTTTAGGGTGGGATGCGACAATAGCTTTGTATATTACAAAGAAAATACGTTAATACAAATATATATAGAGTATCCATATAAAAGGACCATAAAACTTAATGTCGGTAATTGCGTGTTTATTAGTACAAATTCGAAATGCATTTGTAATTTATTAAAGGCTACATGATTTCAGTCTTCGTGAGTAATGGAATTGACACTGACATTACCCTATATAGTCGGTAATATTTCGCGGTTTTAAGTGCGAAAGGGATTTTATGAAGCAATTTCATGGCACAATGTTATAGATTAACAAAGCCGTCGGATATAAACCGCAGAGGATGTAAATAAAACAAGCGAATATTATGCAAGTGCATTTAGAAACACTTCGGTCATAGCCTTTTAGCAAATAGCATAAACCATTTTACGCCCAAGTAAGCAGCGCGGCGCCATACGTGTAGTATTTCTTGAGCACTGAAACTTGAAAATAAATATACTAATTTTATATAAAAAAAAATTGTCAATATTTGTTTGTAAAACATAATTTTTGGAAAACATATTTATTAAGATCCAGATTTTGTTATAAAATCTAATTATTTGGACAATTTAATTAATCAATATTTTTGTTCATATTTATTTGAATAATTTAATTAACATTGTGAGAATTTACTTTTTATAATTTTATATCATGTTTATAGTGAATATTAAGTAAAACTTAAGGTGAAAATACTGGATTTGATATAAAATTGAATAATTTAGAACATGTATATTTCGCAATTGAAATAATTACGACTATTAATAATTATATCATTTTCCGAGGACGATTTGCGAATTAATATGTGCATACACGAATTCACGTTCGCTTCGAATCAATTCTCCGTTTTCACAGTCAATTCATTAACGGCATTATTCATTATTTCGTATATTAACTAACACTGATATGCGTGCATTCCAATTCAATTTCAATTAAATACATTGTAACTATTTATACTCAATTAATATCAAGTTTGTCCCAACTATTTTATTAATTGTTGCAACTTCCATTCATTCATACAATTATTATTTAAATACTTTAAATTAATTATTTTATACAAATGTTTCCTTAATTGGACCATTACAAAAAAATAATAAATTATTTCTATCTTAAATTTCGTTAATATTTTTCGTAAAATTTCATTAATTATCTGTATTCATTAACAATGAAAGTTTACATTTCGAGTACATTAACTATCAATTACATTAGTAGTACATTACGTTGTTTTATCAACAACGCATTATATTTCAATAAGCGTAATTATGAAATGTACGCATACGTAATAATTGTAATATTATCTGAATATTATCAAGTTGTTAAAATATTATAATTGAATTAAATCACAAAAAATAAAAATAATAGTTGAACCAATAATTTGATTATCATTAAATTTCGGGGAATTTGTGAATGCATATTCCGAAATTATATTATTTCGTGTGTACATTGTGCGCCATAAATTGAATTTACCCCGGGGCTTAAAAGTACGTGAGTTCTGTATGTTTCTAACTGATCTGGTGTATTTGCAGGTTGATATTGTTCCGTATTTCCATTTAAATAAATAATGCGATCCGAATACGTGCTTTGTTTAAATCATATTGTTTTCTCGTATTTTGTGGTTTAAATTGCATGAGGATTTCAAGTGCAGTTTTTTTTTGTTAACAACCCTTGAAAGTTCGTAGCCTTTATACCATTTTTTTTCACAATAAAAAAAACAAACTTTTAACAACTCTAGAAAGTATAAGTGAACGAATCACAGAAACTCTAGTTTTCATACAATTTCTGTTACAAAATTGGGTGGAAATCAATGAAACAGGAAGCAATATGAATGAATTATGTTGTGTGTTCGTTTAGGTATTAATGAAATAATTAATGATGTACACAGTGTAATTTCGATTTGCAATTAACAAATTAAATATTTATACGTTTACTTTCGGTATATTTCGAATAAAAATCAAACGATTTTAATTTACTTATGTAATTCTTATCTATTTTCAGTAATTCAATTTTTTTTTTATTACAATTTTCTACAATTTACTTCAGCAATTTTTAAATAAAAATTGAAAAATTTTGTATTTTCTTTATTAAATTATGAAAACATTGCATTTCGTCTAAATATAATTAATAATAATACAATAATGTTTAATGAAATAATATCCAATTTCAATTATATAAAATTCATTTATTCAATTAATTGATTTGTTTTTCATAATTAAATAAATAAATTTATAAACGTATTTAAATACAGTTAAAATCTGTTTTTGTGCGGTATATGAAACCGTACCAATTCCAACCGCATTGTCACCATTGTAATGTTTTCTATCAGTGTGCATATGTGCAGCCTTTATTTCGTAAATCTATCCACCTATTCACCGCATAAAAAAGTTTATGTAATGTATACAAAGTTATATTAATAAAAATTTTAATTTTTTTTTGTGCGATTTTTTTTTTAAGATTTTACTGTATTCATTTTACTATACTTTGAACAATTTATTTCATCATATGTAACTGATGTTTTTCCCTGCGATATTCAATTTATTGATTCCTGCAACAACAATGTTTTATTATATTTCTTTATTAAATTAGGTGCGTTGTATTCTCAAGCAAAGTTTTCAATAAACTTTGAAAAGTGTATGAATTGAAATCTCTTTTAATCGAGAAATAATAAGATATTGTTTTTTTAAAGGTAACCTAATTATATTCTACAGAAATTCAATTATTTAAAAACAACCCTTTAAAGTTTGTTGTTTCAGGGAGTATCCTCTTTCTTTGTTAATTAACGCGTATTATACTCACTGATAAAAACTTTTAACAACTTTGAAAACTTTATGATATCAAATTACGAATAAATAAAATAAAATAAAATATTCATAAAACTTGATTTTATTTACACAATTCGCCCGGAAATGTATTCGAATTATGTATTTAAGAGTAATTAAATTTAAATGATCATTTTTTTTTATAAAAATGATGCTAGTTATATTTAAAATGTAAGGTAACTAGAATATTATTATTTTTGTAGAAAATTGGATAAAATTGGGGTGGAGATGGACGAATACGAGTGGAATGTAAACAAGATTATGAAACTATCGAAGGTGAAATTCTGGAAGAAAAACAAGTCGATGACTGAAGAAACTTGATAGGAGCAATCGATGAGTGTGTTGTTTTTAATTGTAAATGGGATCAATAGGGGGGAAATTTGCTATGTTTTCTTTCCGGCGATGGACATCAAAATTGTTGCCAATCAAATGATTAGCGATGTTCCGCAACATCTGGCCATTAAGCATTTTTATTTTCGGGGGTGGCGGCGGCGGAGGTTGTTGTTGATGCAAAGGGGTGTGCGTAGGGGGTTGTGTTGTGGTTCGGATCGATGTAATAATTGCCGATTCAGACAGGAATAATTACGAGCCGTACATACTAGGTAATTAGTCTTTATGCACGAGGTGGTGTCCGGGGGTGCGGTCCCTGAATAAATATCAATTAGAGCGTGTTTTTTAGCAAAGGAAGATCGCCAATTAGGAGCTACTTCCAGGACTTCGAAGGTGATAACCACCGTCTGTTTATTTTTCGGGGGGGTGAAACTACATTTTAGTAGAAAAGGAGGGGGGCATGAATTCTCCGCGTGTGTGTGAGAGTGTGTGCGCTTCCCTTGCAAGATATAAAGGTTAAAGTGCTTTGTGGATTTAAATAGGCAATGCCTTTGTTGTCAAAAGAAGGGGGTGGCATAGAGCACGGCTGAATAGTCAGTAGAGTCAGTATCTTCAAAGGACATATAGTAACCTACATGCCACAATATCGATCGCCCAAGGGCGTGGTTATACTCTTGTGTGATTTGTCCTATATATTCAAATCAATCAAACATTAAAATATGAATGGATGGGTTCTTGAGGGGGAGGGGCGCTGCTCCTCGGCGGGACAAGGGGGCGGCCGGTTACGGTACGAGTGTGAGTGCAGTGTGGGTGGCGGTGGGGGCGTCGCGACGCCGCGTCTCTCCATCCGCACACACGAAATACCCTCGCAAAAACTTAAAAATCTAACAACCCACACATAATACAAATATTTATACAACTTTCTTCATTCAAACAAAAAAAAAAACCGCCAAAATAAAATACGATAAACTGGGTCGAAAAACAACATCAGAAATTACTCAATGAATATAAAATATTTATATATATATATATATACAAGAATAGAAAAAATTCAAAATACTAATAATATTTTTTTTTATAAAATAGGAAAATACAGGTGAATGCGAGAAGGTGAAAAGTGCAAAGATTCATATTTTAAATATAAACAAAAAAAACAGTGTTTTTCAATTTTGAATTTTTGCAATTATATTTTTTTCGTATTTTGCATAATTGCATATTTTATTTAATTAATAAAACTTAATTGAAAAGTTTTCTCATATACTTAAAAACAACTGTTTTTTTCTTAGGCTTTTAAATTATAATGGAAATAAGGTTTATTTATTTATTTAAAATTTTGTAAAACAAAAAATAATTTGGTTTGAATTTCGATGTTTTTCTCACCGGGACAGTAAAGGCTTGGATCCATAATAAACTTGAATAAAGTTAGTTGGTTTTAGAGAGGGCAAGCCATCCGCAGCACATTCTTTCTCCATATCTAGACACTGACATCACAACAGTAAGCACTGGTAAAGTTATTGTTGCTCTTCAGGAAAGTTTTCAGTCAAAAATAGTGCGATCACGGTGGAACGGTTCTCTAGATTCCTCTGCTCCCTATGCGTCCGTCTCTCTCCCTCCCTCTATTTCACACTCCCTTTCGCCGGTATGTCTGTCTCTGTCTCACTCAGGCATTGTGCGAGGAGGCGGTAGTTGGCGGATAGAGTGCCGGTGGCGGAATGTTGGAGGCGGTTGCCCGATCGGAATAAATACTCCACCCGCATCGCAATCTGCGGACGGCGCGGGCGTCGCGTCGCTGCCAGAGACGCCATCTATCCGCGCCTTCCTGCACTTAACCATTCCGTTTTCGGATCTCCTCCCGAGCGGACATACTTTACTCCTCCAAAAACCATTCAAATTCAAGCGAAATCTCATCAATTTCATTCAATTTTCAAAAAATAAATATCATTCTATTTTTATTATTACTATCATCATCATTACAATTTGTTATTGCTTTGCCCTCGGATTTTCGGCCGCGTCGCGCCACATCGCATCATCTCATCTGCCCGAAATCTCTACAAAACACACCGCGCGATCCTAAAAATACGACCGAAGCGATGACTTCATTAGCTCAATCAAACAGAGCCTAATTATTTATAAATAACACACCAACAATCCCATGCTCTTCGAAATCCAAACGGAAAGCAGAAATAACCATAATAATAATAATAATACAAAAGAAGAAACAAGAAAGAAATCATTCTCTGCACGCGAGAATAATGCGCGTGCTATAATAATCCAGAGACACCCTGAAAGCTAATAATAATCCCGAAATCATACTGGGCGGAATTTCCACCAAGAATAAAACTGGTTGGAAGAAGAACAACAAAAAATGTATGAGAAAGATTTACAAAAATAAGCAAAATAGTTGCGTTACATGTTAGCTGGTGGACGGATCAAATCCAGACGAGTACACACATGAACACGCAGTGTAGAAAAAAAGCAAAAAAAAAAGAAAAATACTGTGTGGAACCTTGTTATGGTTAATCATTTTGTTAGTTTGCACAAAACGGACACGAATCTTACCACACTAATAGAGAACGCATGTTGCGTGCTTAGATATCGGAAGAGAACAGATAAAGAAGTAAACTATTTTTAACAATTGCTAAAAATCAAACACTATGTAACCAGAGTGGATCGCAGATAGAAGATCCGCGTTCGGAAAGGCAGTTCTGGATGCTGGTGAAGGCTTCTACTCGACGGAACGGTCCCTTACGAACTCTTGATCTTGTCTTGGCTTTACAACGCGTGCTCCAAACAGTAAAAGAAAAGACCTGTCGAAGCGACCATAGTACCAAATATAAATGGAAGGGTCTAACTATAGATAGGGTAGTGCTCCTGTAATTCCGTCCCACAATATCTCAGCTACAAATAGCTTTTACTCTCGACAGATCAACATCACCGGTTGCTAACCCACAACATATGCTCATCCTTCGAACATCTTCATCAAATTTTTACCTCAAACTCGTTTTAACACTTTGACATCTTCCAATCATAAATTATTTACAATCTACTATAGCAAATTAAATAAAAATCAGTCTGTTAAATTATGTATTCTATAAATTATGTATACATTTCAAACAGTTTCTGAAATAATTTTGAGAAATTACTATTTTATTTATTTATTTGACCATATTTCAGGGCGAAATTTTCGAAACGTATTAATTTTATATTTTCATAAAATATTAACATATAATTTAAAAATATAAGTGTCTTCACTGTATTAGATTTTCTGCATGTTTAGGATTTAAAATTATTATTTCAAAATGGCAGCTATTGCACTTTCCTCATTCTTTAATTCTTTTAAATACTTTGGAAGAATCAAATAACATAAAAAAATAAATATCGTATCCATACCACGAAATTATTTAGTTTCATTAAATATTTATAATAGTAGAAAATGTATACTTACACTAAATATTCAGACTGTTGTAAATAATACATTTATTAATGTGTTCGACGATTATTTCAAATATTCATAAAATATTCTATAAATTGTTAATAGTAGTAAAGTAACATTTATTGTGTATATATAAATAAAACAAACATATATAGCAAGACTTATTGACAGCAGCTTTTCCGCCAAATTTTGAATATATTCAATATTTTAATGCGTTCTATTTCACCAAAATGTTAAATAACACTTTGTAACATTTTTTTTTAATTATTTCGATAAATTATTTATTATTAATATTTTATTATTTTTGTTGTTTTTTTTTTCTATAATCATAAATTGGAAAATAATTAAACTTTAGCACTATTTTCTATGTGTTTATAGTGTCGTAGTTCAATTACAATGTACCACACTTTCTAAATATTGATTATTTCTCAGCGGAAACTAGGTAATAAAAGTCTTAATCGATGTGACTGCTACGAATGTAATAATATGTATATGCCACTTCCACTAGTCATACATTTAAGTTTATGGTTGCCAGTAAAGTTGTCTTAAAATGTCCAATTATTCATTTCGTCAATGAGTAACGACCAATATATCTTGATTGATGATGATTGACTTTATATCGAAAGTATTTTTGGATTGCATTAACTCGTTTTTTTCTAAATATAGAAATAGAAAAATACGAAAAAGGTAAGTTTAACCATCAACCTATAATTGTCATTAATTATATGTTTTTTTGTAAATTTCTATAAAAATAAAGAATTTGCAATTTAATAATTATACATTTTTTCATAAAGTTTATATGTAAGTTGATGATAATATTCTTAACTTTCTGTATTTTCAACAGTATTTAATAACGTGATATGTTTCTAAATTTATTTATATAAAATTATGTACTTATATAAACTGTCTTTTCTATTGATTATTATCCTATACGATTGTTGGTTAACTCTTTGAGGGGCCAAACATTCCTAAATTTCTAAACAACTGAATCAGACAACTAATTCCGATTCATCCTGGAAAAAATATAATAATTCCCCACTAGACATGTTCAAAAGGTGATACATTGCGTGTACCACCGCTCCTGAAAGAGTTAAATAGTTGCTATATAAAACAAATTTTGAATTTCTGTAATGAATCAATTTTCAATGTATATATCAGTTAATGTCAAAATGTGACTTGAATCAAATATATAATTCATTAGAATTCCAAGATAGTCAAATTCAATTTCAGGTGTTTCAATGGTTTCAAACAAGAATATCATGAAAGAGTTATCAAAACAATTGTAGTATGCAAATGCGAGGGACGCTTCGGGAAGAAGCGTTTCATTATTTTCTGAGTCAAGGCATTTCCTACACTTATTACCATCTTGTTTCCAGGATAGTAGGGAAACCATCCCTTACGTAAATAAAATATTAACCATTTCGCACTCATCCCCTTTCCAGCAGGAAGAAATTGTTAAAGAAAGGCCCGGCACCGTAGCGTCCTCGCAAAGAAACAACTTGTTAACCTCCTAATTGAAGGGTTAATAATTTAAAGGGAATTCGTTTACTTCATTAATGAATAATTGACATTTGATTATGCGACATCCGTGTTGTTTTTTTTATTTTCTTAGGTTACGTTTAACGCAACATATTTTTTTTCCGGACAGACAGGAAGGATTGTGTGTCGGAAATTGGATGTTTCCCCCTAATGGATTCCGTAATCGAATGCGATTCTGTGTCCGATTATTTGTACTGCCTGCGGTCGACCTTCAGGGTAATTACCGCATATGATGTTAATTAATCAATTAGTGCGCTTCCGCATTGTCCTCGAGTCGCGAGACGACGGCAGAAGCCTCTTCTATACAGGATATGATCCTGTAATCATCTTTGCCCAAACTATTCCAATAAGTTTCGGATGCAAGCAGAATTATTAATTAAATTTTGTAAACTTTTAAAGCCATAAAGGATGCACCAAACAAACAAAAAAACAACTAATGCGATTAGTTGCGTTTTGTTGATGCTCTTTAATAATGTATGGATATTGCTATTAAAATAGATGGAACGGCTTCAAACTTGAACTTGAATTACAAGAATATTTGCTGCAAAGTGCTTCATGAAAGATGCACTTTCCACCTTGACCGGACGATTCCACAATAGGAAAGCAGACTCTTGTTGAATTTTTAAATTATGATGCAGTTCAGATAATCTCTCATGAAGACATTTAATCGATGAAGAAGGTGAGCGCTTGTCGCATCCAGACGTCTATGGACTCGCATGATTGTACCGGATACATAATCTAGATGTTGTAATAAAACGTGCAGGCTATTAATAAAACACCATAAAACACCAATAAAATGAAGAAAACAAGGTATATATTTTGTATAATAACATTACGTCAAATAAAAGGAACAAAAGAATATCACATTTCAAATAAAAATACTTCAGTTGTCAGTAAATATATCACAAACAATAAAATAAAGAATTGTTATATTATTTTAAACACTGGTAGCGGCAGATGGTAATGAATCTTTGTTAGCAGAAATCAGAACAATATCGTGGCTCCGGCTGTGCTTCTTCATGCTGCTAGAATCGTAGAAGCCTTTCCCGCAAACGTCGCAAGTATACGGTGTTTCTCCTGTATGTATCCTAGTGTGCACAGTCAAATTCCCTTTCAGAGCAAAGCTTTTACCACACAAAGAGCAAATATATGGACGTTCTCCACTGTGAGTACGAAGGTGGTACTTCAAATGTGACAACTGCGTGAACACTTTGGAGCATTGCTTACAGGTATGAGGCTTTACTCCTAGATGTATAAGCATATGCGTTTCGAAGCTTCCAACGTGTGCGAAGGACTTTTGACACACGTTACAGGTATGAGGCTTTTCGCCAGTATGAACCTGAAATTATTGGAGTCAACTAACTGGAACGTAAATAAAAACAACATTACTTTTAAATGTGATTCCAATGCTGCTTTGGTGAAAAACCGCTTGCCGCAATCCGAACACAAGAAAGCCTTCTCGCCGTGCGTGAGTTGATGCGCTTTCAGTAGATTCTTAGTCTTATAACACCTCTTGCAAATGTCACAGATATACTCCGGCATAGGAATAGGTTTTGGCTCATCAATTTTAACCGCAGCCACGCGACCATTCTCCGAAAAGTGTTTCCTTTGATGAGTGTTGTACCTCGCCAGACGTTTAAAGCTTCTACCACAATACCTGCAGTCATAACTGCAAGTCTGTACGTTGACTTTCGGTATACTTAAATGCGTCTTCCTGTGGTTTATTAAAGATGTTGATTGAATGAAGCCTTTACCGCACATCTCGCAAACGTGCGGCCTTTCTCCAGTGTGCGTCATCATATGCCTTTTCAAATTACCGCTCATGGAAAAACCTTGTTTACAGATGTTACAGACGTATGGTTTCTCTTTTGTGTGCGTCCTCATGTGTTGCGTCAACTTACTACTGCTGAAAACCTTTCCACATTCTTGACAAGGATTTGATTTGCTGCTGTGCTTAGAAATGCGCCTGTGATCAGTCAACTCATTCTTGCTGCCAAATTCATCATTGCAACTGTTGCATTTATAGATGTGAGAATCGTTTGATATGCTAGCTTCTTTAAGATTCACCTCTTCCTTGATTTTCAGTTTTGAATTATTGATAATCTCCAGCAACAACTTTTCATTCTTCCAGAAACTCTCTTGGAAGTTGATGAAACTGATGCACACGTTCTCACAGACCTTACAAATATTCTTTGGCATTTCTTCAGACTATAAAAAGCCATGCAATTATTAGATAAATTAATTTTAGTCTAAAACTTTACCTCTGACGAAATATTAGATATTATGAGGTTCTGTATAGATTCGTGCTCTTTAACAAATTCGTCGAACGGACGTTTTTCTTCATGTTTCTGAAGGCACGTGCGACAAATTTGATCGAAATCATCCATCGTCACAACATCCATGCTCACGTTTTTATATCAAGGAGTTGTTTACAAACAAATGTTACGAAAATCAATATTATAGGTTAAGAATCACGTCACAAGTCAGTCTCGCCAACGTGTAGGGCCTCATTTCGTATCGAAAGACCCTTAATGAATACAATTGATTTTTTTGGCTTTTGGAAATGAAACTTCACACAAAATATTTAAATGACTTCTAGAAATGTATGCTAATTATATTGCATATCTTAAGATTTTAACGGCAGGCAACATAAAATACATTTAAAAAGTTTCAAAAAATTGTACCTGAAATCGATAAATATACAGCCAGTTTAAAATAGGCAGGGAACGTGAAAAAAATGGTAAAAGTACAAAATAAGACTCGCAGATCAGCGGAGGCCGTGCAGAAATCTCCCAAATTTAAGAAGGCTTTTAATCCTTTCGAAGTTTTTCTAAATAAAGTGAAAATTAGATTTTTGAATAAGAAGACCAAGCACGACGGAGTATCTTTATCTAAGGCGTTTCGAAAAACAGAAACAACTGATTATAAATTACGGAATAGGAGAGTTAATGGTAACCGCCCAGTTGATATATCCATTCCCTGTTCTATTCTAAACTCTAAAAAGAAGTCTTTATTGTTTGATGAACATATTTGGACTTACCATCAACAAACTTCGAAAGACGATTATTTGAAAGGACTCGAGAAATTGCAATTCAAGGAAAATAGTTGTAATAAATTGCAAAGTACTACAAAGCAATCCTCAAATAACCAGAATGTACTAGGGTCGCCGAAGAAGCAAAACACATCGATTTACAAGTTAACAGATCAGTTCGAGTACAAAGAAGTTTTGTTGATAGTACCAAATTGTAATAACAAGATCGACGATCAAATACAGCTTCCAATGGAAAACAACATATTACAAAGGTAATTCAATAAAGTTAAAATTAAATAAAAGTTCAGATTGAAGTAATAATTATTTTTTAAATTGATTCTGGATATTTTTAATTATTGTAATTGGTTTTTAGTTTCGAAAAAAACTTGGAAAAAATAAACCTGTCTTTTGATGATAGACATATGACAGACATATCAGTATCGGACTTGACGTTATCAATGAATAATGGTATAACTACAGTGTCAGTACATGATGTAATATTGAAAAATGTAGAGGAACCTGAAAAAAATATGTCTTATTTCAGAAAAAAAGTCCAGATCTCTAAAACAAATTTGATTAATAGATCAATAATGGGTTATTCGGAAACGGAAAGCTTGAATGAAGACTTCAAAGAGATAAAGCTGTTGGATAAAGCCCGTGGTGAGTCACAATCTATGTACGGTCTTCCTGAAAATTACGAGCAACTACGTGAACTTCTGCAAGATAAACCTAGCCACGATCAAAGTGTCATAATTGAAAGGATGATTCAATGTAATCATCTGAGTTTGCAGAAAGAGAATATGATCGAAGTAAGCAGTTTGTTTGAATACTTACTTCGACATTTGAGCGACATTTGTTGCGATCTGAAGGATTGCAAAAAATGCTTCGACGTATTCACTTGCTTAACTCCTCAATTTTTTGATTTGGCTATGCTGAATCCAGAGAGAGCTCATATATCATTGCTGGATGTAATTCAAGAGAAGCAAACCGAATACCGAAAAGATACGTCAAGATTTCCTGGTATCGACGTTATTCTTTATTTAAACTTAAGCTATCAGCTGTTTACGGAAAAAGAACTCCAATTGCTTACACCTAATTTAGTGTTCATGGAACAGATGCTTACCACATGCCAGGTTAAAACAAGAGCTGATGTCGCTTATGGATTATTTCTGGTTACTCTAATAGCACAAGTAAGCTATGACTATGATTATATTTTAGTTAATATATAACATTTTTTTAGTACACGTCTTTATCAAAAGGATATTCTCCAGCCTGCGTGATGTTCCTCAATGGAATCCTTCGCATAGCAATACCAAAAAATTCGAAACAATTTCCGTCATCCAACAAATTCAGTTGTAGTCTCGTTTTGACAGAACCTGTTGATTCCATGGACAATGACAAACTAGACATTAAAGATTTAACAGATGCAAAGGATTTCGATCAAAGCTTCCGGGGAAAGGTAATCAACGTTTCACTAGGCTTACTCATATACTTCCACTCGTGCTGTGAATCGCTTCCTTCCTGCTTCGAAATTTTCGAAAGGACACTTGTTTCTTTGAAACAGTTACCTGTAATGTATTATCCAAAAGAATTGAATGAAACCATATCGAAATTCATCCACGATTTGGAACAATCTAACAAGAATAGGATACTGAAGTTCATAATAATGGATACAGAATTAGATAAAACGATATGACAAGGAAACACGTAGAGACAAGGTTTAATAATAATTGTAATGTGGCTTCAAATTAAACAAAGTATGAATAAATAATGAAAACTAAATTATTTATATACGCATACATATATATTATATGAATACAGTTTTTTTTTATATAATTTTCATAAATAAATAAAAAATAAAACAGGTAAATAGTACCATTAATAACATAATATGGTCAGGTAAGATAGTAATACTAAATAAAATGGAATATGCTTTTCAACTTTTAACAAAACACTCAACAGTCTAGATAAAACTTCAAATAATACAAATAAAACAGTGTGCTAACAGTAATCATGTATACATATACAATAATCTCTTATGTAAGTTTTTTATGCCCACATCTAAATGTGAATATATGTATACTCCTTTTTTTTAAACGAGATATAACTCATTTAATTATTTTTTTAAAGTTTTCATGCACACAGGATTTGATGCCTTAATTGAAAGTACAATAGAACAATTTGGCTCACTTATTTTAAAAAAAGGCAATTTAAACTCTAAAGTAAATAAAATTTGGGCTAATATCAAAAATAGAGATCTGGTCTAGAAAATAAAAATCGTCTAAAAAAATATTTTCGTTTACACAACCGAAAAATCTTAGTATATTTAGCAAACCCTGTATGCAATTCGGTTCTGTCAGTATAAATTACATAATAATATTAGTACTTTTTTTTACAATTATGTTTGCTTTCTTGACTACTTATTACACGCTAATATAAATTTGACTAGAATTCATATATTTAATAATAATATACAAAATACTATAATATAATAAAACGTACATACATCGGGAATAGAATATGTTTCTTTGATTGTTACAATATGTATTGCTCAAAATACAATATTCGTTTGTTTTCGTTGAGACAATATTGATTGTATTCTAGATTTCCCAATGGTGTTACATGATTTTTTTCTTTATATTAAACAACAAATGGGAGTTATAATATTAAATATAATAATCAGTAAATGTATATGTTAAATCCTTACAATTGTATTGTTATCACGATAATTTTAAAGCTTTGAAAAATTAAAATATATAATTTCAATTTCTGTTGTTCAGAATATTCTAAATAGTAGGTACAAGTATGTTAAAATTGATTCGTCCAATTAATGCCTTAATAGCTATTAGGCCATACTATTCAAATTTTCTAATTAGACGAACAAGATCATAATAATCAAAATTATTGATTTAGCAGTCTTTTATATTAAATTTAGGTTTCGCTTATTAAAGGACCAGCGATTAATAAATAAAATAAAATAAAAATTTCTTTGCAAAATTAAAGAAAAAAAAAATAATACAAATATCGCAGCCTATTTCGTTGGATGACGTCTATCACTGCGTAAAATAATTCTTGGAATAATATATTATATAGGAATGGCATTTTAAAATATTGCAACACATATATCAATAAATTATTAAAATTGTGTAAACTTATTGTTTGATATGTGACAAGGCGCAGGAACTTCACGCATCCAAAATAAAAATAAATAGGCAGAGTTAATATAAAAAAATACTATATAGTATTAAAAAAAAACGAAACTATAGGTCCTCGGCGTGTTAGAAGAACCTTCGTGAAATAAAATTGTGGAAAAGTATTGATGTTTAAATTTACGAAGCAAGTTATTTCAGTTTCTGAATAATCAGGCAACGAGGAATGAAACAATCTACCAAGTTGGACTCACATAACATTTTGCTACTCATCCTCTTCTGCCCTCGCGTAGTAGTAGTTCATCGCCCTACAAAGATCATAGTCGGCGGCCAAGATCACCTGAATTAATCTTTCCCTGGACACTGAGATGTCCAAAATGTCACGCATTTGTTGTATGCATTGTTCAAGACGCACAGGATCAGGAGCAGGAAGGTCTTCCATGGAACTGCTGCAGGACTGTGCCTGAAATATAGGGAATGTCCCCATAACCATTAAAATAAAGAAATTTGTGAGGCTGAATACCTGGGTACCCAAATTGCTGTCATTGGGACCTTTAGGTACATCAGAAAAACTGGTTTCTGGACTAGAATATGCACCCACCGTTCGATCTGTATTTCTGTACATGAAGTTATAGATCTCAGTTCGGAGAGGAGTGGTTAACTCGTGAAACACTTCGGACTCGGCTAAATCGCGATTTTGCGATATATACACTAGCGAAGCATTCTGAAAATACATGAATGAATATCCGTGATATAAAAATCATAGTATGGTACCTTTAAAACTGGTGCGTTGAACTGGTCGGCCATGCTAACATAGTAGATAGCGTTTTCCATATCCAAAGATTGCTTGAGGGTATTTTCACAGATATGCTTTAGTGAATCTAATTCATACCTGTCGCTTAAAAGCAGAAGTTCCATAAGATGGTCAGTATTTAATGCTGGATTAATAATCTTCCCACAGTATAAATATTCGAGAAATACCCGAAACAGAAATGGGTTAGTATCGTGAATGATAATTTTTCTAGGATGAGAATAACGTTAATTAGAGTTTATGTATATTTTAATAGTTATACTTGTCTATAGCTTCTCTCATTCCTGACAGAAGTGCTCTTCTGAACCAGTCACACCTGGTTGCAACGATTACTCGATGTGCTCTGATAATTGTTCTTTCGTCGTCAGCAGACGTTGAAACACCCTGTGCATGTTCTCTAAGGGTTTGGTCTGATTGCGAACTATTATAAACAACTTCGAACTCCATATCGCATCCAAATTCGCTAGTTAGCAATTCCAGGCACAACTTCGACAATTTACTCGCCGATGAAATAGGCGGAATACACAATGACTCGACAAGATTTAACTAAACAACATTCAATATAAATTATATGAAAACAATTTCCGTTTCAGTTACCTTAGGCACTGGATGATTGAGAACGTAAGCCAAGTTAAAGCTGGAAGATGGCTGAGGGTTGCTCATGTGTGAAGTACTTGCTGTACACAACAGGTTCAAAATTTGTAGTGATTGGGTGAAAGCCTCCCTTTGAACCATTTCACAGACTCGCAATAACACAGGTTGAAGTGTCTCTCGGTGGGCAACCAATTTTTGCAAAATACCAGACTAAAGAAGCGCTTCTTATATAATATATCTTTGACATCATAAATAAGGTACTTACTACTTTGCTGGTCCCTACTTTAAAGCAGAACTTGAATTCTTTCCATTCGACACGATCGTCCAAAGCCTTAGAGATTTCTTCGATTCGTATTAAGAATATAGGTAGTTCTTCTAGAATTTGATGCAGATTTCGGGATACAGAGCGGATCTTTTGTTGCTGAGTCATGCTGCGGAAGCATTGCCTAAAATGGCAATCATATCAATAAATTAGGTTCTATGCAATTAAAATATAACTAACTTCTTTCCAAGCAAAAGCTCTAAAGTGCAAGATATCTGTTCATGTATATTCCTGAGCTTGGTAATTTCTCTAACATGAAGAACATTACTCAATGTTTTGCCAAGTATAGCTCCTACGCACATTTTAGGTCTAAGCAATTCATGTGGCGGCGTATCTTCAATAATTTTCTGTAGTGATTTTTTGATTTCTATTATTATCATCGATATCGTTTCTAAGATAACTTCAATCTCGGGCACTAGATAACTACAGACCTCCAGCCTCTGTAGAGATGTCATGGCGCTGAAAGTGCACTTAAACACTTGGAGGAATTTTAAAAGTTGCGACACGAAAATAGGTAAACGCGATTTTGCGTAAATTATAATTTCGTGTCTCTCGCTTCTTGTCAACTCATTCTTCCTTTTTGTGAATAAATCGCAAAGTAGCAGTAGTTTTGATGCGGCAACGCAACCCTCTCGAATGGACTGTTTGATTGCATAGCACAAGCTAGCAGGATTAAAATTTCGGGACTGTGTACTAAAATGTCCAATTACCTGTTGGATAGCCGTATGCATATCGTTAACCAAGTTGATGATTTCTAAAATATTGCCTTAAGTACATGTATCCAGTGAGCAGAAATGGTAACTCTTACGTTGTTTCAATGCAGTATTCTTAAGATACATCCTACAGGTGTCCACTAATTTTTTTAAACACACATATGGAGAAGTCAGTTGAATAACTTCATGTGCAGTTATCTCGTCCAATACATTTGGTAAACTCTCCGAGTACAGAAAGTGTAATATTGTTGATATTACGATCTCGCTCAATCCATTAAAAGGAGGTGCAACTGTATCCCAGTTAATACCTCCTCCCAACAGACGTAATATACATCTGTGCACCTTAAACTACAGAAGTATTTTGAAAATAAAATTTTAAAAAATATGTATAATTAATAACAACCTGCTTCAAATTTGCAGCTGTTAAAGTTAAATCAGAAAAGTAACCTTCTTCTAAGGCTTGAAGGAGTGAAAATGGTCTATTGGTACCATCATCAGTACAAATATCTGCAATCCTTTTGCAATCAAGCACACACCACCCTTCACATATTAAAGTCATTTTGTTGATTGGTTCTTAGAAAAAAAAAACAACATACATATACAAGTTAAAAAATTCTAAATTGAAAATAGTTAAAAGTTATTTACTTCCTTTCCTCAAAGCAATCCACAGTTGCTCAGCAGTACTTTGGTCGCACTACAAATGAACAGTTATAATAGCTATTGTTAAAAATCAGCATCATATTTACTTTAAACTCCAATACATGACCCGCATAGGCTCCGAACCTTAATATTACAACTAGTGAAGTTCCACTTGACGTGTTGTACAGTTCATATGTCTCACAACTAAAGAGTGGAATACTCTTCAACTCTTCTTTGATGTACCAAGTAACATCACCGGTATCATCTAAATGAAATTTGACTCTGAAATACAAGAGTACTTGATAATCTATATATATTGAATACAAAAACAAATGATTTATACCCTTCCAGACCGGAGTCATTTGACTGCACTTCATTATTCAAAGTAAACGAGGATATCTGAAAGACAATGTATACATACTTATTCCAGAGACAGGAAAAAATATATCATTATAATCTTGCATGATATTAGTTAAATTACTTTATTTGCAGTGTAAGGTTTGCAAATTAAATTTGTTTAAAATGATATTCTGCAAAATCACAATTCTAATACAATCTTATAAGACTTACCTCCCAGTTCCCTAGAAAGGCCCGAACAGCCATCGCGTAATTCTGCATGGATCAACTTCTCCCAAACTTCTACAAAACACCGGCACACACAGCAAACATTTCATCCGAACAATAATAAATGAATAAAAAAGAATAACGATGACTGGCGCACAAACGGCACTGTTGAGAACTATACAAATCGATTAATGCGACATCTACTATAGTACAAATGTAGTAACTAGTACCTTAGGTTAAGTATACTTGTTCCAAATAATAGAATAAATTCGTAGTCTGTGTGGCTGCTATACGAACTAATCAATGTCATTCATAAAAGACTATTAAGACAAGATAAATAAGTACTTATACCATTAATAATATTTCCACAAAACTTGTGAAAGTCACAGAAACAAACATCAGGATCAAAAATATTTTTTGTTTGGTTTGTAAATCATACTTGAGTGTACTATCTTCATATGTCTCAACAATTGAAGTTGGAAAATAAAATTCACCTACGCCACCTACAGTAATATAATATAACTTACATACTACATTTAATTTCATTAAGATGCTATTTACCTTTTAAAGATAATATTTTCTATCTAAGTTGAATATAAATGATTTTAAATAGTTATTTTAAGTAAAGTATAAGGTTTAACAAGATTACTATATACATTAATCAGTGGCAATCGCAAACCCGACAACCGAAATACTGTATATTGAAATCTCGACTGCTCGACTGTATCGAAATCCCTTCTCATAGTAAGGGGAATCCCCCAAACATTTGTTTGTTTGGTTGCATATCCCAACATAGCTTATAACCATCTTTTTTTTTATTTGTTAAGTATAATTAATTTAATTAGGCGAAATCCTAGAGAAAAGAAGAAATATAATATATTTTGATACATTTTATTTTCCAATACTTAGAAGAGTTTCAGGAAATGTACAATCTCTAAAATCTACTTCACATGATCATATTACACATGCTTAGATCCATTCTAATTATTAAATATATTTGTTTTTCTCAAAAAGATTTTCATCAAAATATAAATACTTCTTTATAAGTAAATAAATCATCGTAAATTCCGTAAATGTTATAAACGATATATATCTTTATATGTAAATTCAGTTCAGTCCTCAATTATAAAACAATATTAACATAATCATAGTTGCTCCCCTTTCATCGCAAAACTCAAAACATAAGTTACATAATCGTAAAGGATATCTCAATTAATATTAGATAAATCAATTTCCATGAAAACCTTTATGCGCAAGTTGATCAAGATTACATTATGATCATTGTCAGTATTTCAAGACAATCAGTTTAGAGGAAATATACTACAAATACATTACATTCATCTAACAATACATCTAATACCTCTAAATATCGTTTTTTTGGAATTGTATACGTTATGATATGGAGCGGGGAAGAACATTCAAAGATTTTCATCAAAATGGAAATAGTTCATAATGGAATTGAAAATATTATAAATTAATAACTGATTGTAAATGTCCATCATTAAAGCTTAATATGCTCATCGAACTTCAGATCTTTCTCTCACGATGATTTGTATGTTTGCGCATACATAAATCTCAATCAAACAAATCATATCATTAACTTTAATTAATATTAAGTCTTTTTGTTTCAAGGAATTATAAACCAAGAAAATATAATTAAGCAACGGCAATGTATATAAAAAATAAAAATAAATGAATAGTCTTTGGTTCGTTCTCGAAATGCGATTAAGAATAATACATTTAGGATTACGAGTAACAACATTCAACACATATAAGATTATTTAGAGAAACAGATTGCATGCAAAGGATCAAAGCTATTTGGATTTTGTTTTAAAGAAATATCACAAAAGAAACCATAATTTAAATACTATTCAATTACAAGTGAATAAGGAATAATGGAATACTGAATAAGTACTTAAAGAAAACAATTAAAATAATACTGATAAATTAACAGCTCTGGTTGATAAGTGGGTAGGACGGAGCAGGGGAAATTTATGTAGATTTAACCCAGTATCCAACTTATAGTAAGACAGATACAGGATATGAAATGGCCGATACCATTTAGCTGGGACCACTTGAATGTGATGCCATCTGCAATTTCTCTAACAGTACGTGTGTGATTGATGTCTTCCATCAAGCAACCAATGTAAGTCATAAGGATGATGGTTGAAATAGTGTACAAGAGATTGAAGAAGCGGACAAGGTTAGAATCGCAACGATAGTAATATTTGCAAACCTTGCATGGTCTAATACGAATGCAGGCATCCAGCATCCTCGCGGTTCGTTCTTGGAATCTGGATTGGGCATATGAGAAGACGCATAGTGTGAGCAAAACGACAGACACTTCGACACTCAACCCAAGCAACATAGCTGTTACAAAGAATGTCATGAGTACAGCCATTAACTGTCCGTACGGTAGGAACAACGGATAAATATCTGAAACAAGAATCAGCATGATCTGAATGTTATTTAACAGGTTTCGATTAAATTACATTTCTTAAGGAAGTTGTGAGCCGGTAAGTTCCAGTTGGCGACAACGCAAGCCAGAGATCTAGGAAATTCGGTTTCGTACGGTCTGGTTATAGTGTAATTCCAAAATACGTGTGAGCTTTTAATATCGTTCCGAAATCCTGCTGCAACCATTGCAGTTGAGCCGACGAAAGAAATGAAATAGTGGCTCATTCTGAAACTCATCGCATGACGGAAGGAGAGCAAAAATCTGAAATGCGCAAAGTCAGCTTAAATCAATGACAAGTATAATTTCTAGATAACTTACATATTGGAGTTATCGCTAATTAAATATGTGCTGATGCAATTACTGAAACAAACAAATCCCATCGCCATGATAAAATATTTTATTAGACCGATAACCCAGCTAAAATTCTAGAAGACAAAAAATATAAACATATTACATAAGTTGTCATTGATAACACAAATGTTTAAAACTTACAATTGTATTAGATCTGTTACCACGGTTATATTCCTTGAATGTGATCCAAGGTCCAACGTGACTATTGGCTGGACACCATATATAGCCACTATATTCGATAAGAGTTGGTAGACGGTGATTTCTATGTATATCGAAAGCCAGAGAGATGATCTTCATCATCGCTACCATCACAACGCTTCTGACTTTCAACCAAGCTTCATGGTCAGGATAGTAATATTCACTGCAAAAACGCATTTAAACATACTATTGTGAATATAGGTATTCAAGAGAATCACCAGGAAATGAGGATTGATGCAAACGTTGCCCCAATTGTTATCCCAGTGCTGAACTCAGCTTCAAAAACTCTTTGCTCCATTTCGCATAAAGCGTAGTATGATAAGTATACCACCGGGATGATAAACAATACCTCAACATTGCCGTAGAAGCTGAACATGTATAGATAGGTCAATCCAATTATGGTTGACATAACGTGTACCAGGGAATCAGAAATGCGATAAGCTGTAAAAGATGATATTATAATAACATCAGCAATAACAACAAAACAGTATCAATTACAGATCTTGGCGAGGCAATGATATAGTATGTTTGTTATGATCAAAACAAACATAAAATGCGCAGTCTGCTTCACCGTTGGTGATAAGCAAAGGTCGTAAATCTGCACTGCGTCGTTGTAATAGGTATCATCATCAGAATAGTACGGCCTAAAATGTATCAACCACTTTAGTACTACAGTTACAACAAAGAAAGTTCTTTACTCGTCCGGTAACATCATGATTGCTTTTATCTTCTCTTGAAGATGTTCCGGAAAAGGACCTTCGTAATCAATATCGTAGTATCCTTGCAATCTTTTTAGCTCTTCCAGACCCGGTAGCTAATAAAATGCATAAACATAATAATTTAACAATATTCCTGTAAGCTACGTTGTTGAATCGATTGATAAAGCTAAAGTATGGTTTATAGAACTTACATGATTTTAACATATAAGCAACAAGAAATTATACAAAGAATATAATGCGAAATGTGTTTGGATGTAATACAGTGGCGTAGAAGTCTCTAAATAGTAATGGCAGGATGCATATAACATAAAATCGATTGACCTATTAAGTTTTTTTAGAACTTCTACTACAAAATAATAACTAAAAAATATTTTTAAATGAAATCAAAGTCGTTGGATGTCCACTGTCATATGTATCACCCTTTGCTTATTTTTATGAACTGTATGATTCTCTATATGATTTTCAAAATTAGATAGGTAATTTCATTGTAGATTACCAACGAGTTTTTTTCGGGAAGATGCAACTTACAGCGATACTCGAAACTACAACATAATTAATTTTCTTTTAATATAAAGAAGAACATATTTGTTAAGTTGTATTTATTTAGAGCTTTAAAGCACTTGGTACACTCACAATATCATATTATAAGAAAATTTATGTTTGTGGATCTACTAAATGTGAGAAAATAATAACAAAATACGAAATAATAAATGCATTTTAGTGAGACTTTAGGAATTACATCTGGTTTGTCTATGCCGTATTTTAACGACATATTTAAGAACCTTCGCGACCCAATTTTGAACGAGTTTTGGAACTTGGCACGCGAAAGTAGCGGTTTGGGTGGAGCTGATTGTAGGCTAGACTAGACACCGCCCTGGCTATAACGCACGACACTGCCTTTTATTGGAGTCGTCGGGTAGTAGTGATTTAGTTTTATTCTTTAGAGATTCGATTTTTCAGCGAAATGACTTGCAAGTAGCGATTGTTATTCTTGTTTTTATTCCATCTACAATCGTGATAGACGATTTCGGAAGAGCGAACGCGTCGACGTTTGCGCAATTCGGAACGATAACGATTGCCGGTGTTGAAAAACTAGATGTATAAATAAAGCACTGCAAATAGATTGCAGACACTCTATCGGGAAGCTAGGCAACTTTCGCCCGTCATTTAACGCCCTACTGTGTAGCCGGCTCGAACCACTACCATCCTCCATCCTCCTCTTCACTTCCGTATTATTCCGTATCGAAGCTCGGAGCGCGAAACGCACTCGTAACGGTAGGAACAACGATCAGTTATCAGATCCTTGCTGATTCTACACCAGTCGTCAGACGGACCACAGTTTTTCAATCGAATCAACCAGAAGGACATATTTGGAAAGAAGGATGAGCACTCCAGTCAAGAAAGTTCCCATTCATTTGCAGGTGAGTGAGTGTGAACAGGTTGACCACACAGCCACCCCCCAGTAATTAGGACGGTTAATGAAACTTGGTAAAGAGGATGTGCCTATTACCATTTCCCCGGTTCACACACTAATTCCACGCGAAACGAAAAGAGATCATACATGAACTCCTATGGGGAATAGGACTTGGCTAAATTTAAATGTGAATCGCACACATCCAACATCGCGAGAAAAGTATTGATTTTTCCGCCGCCTTCCACATCCGCATTTCCCTTACCAATATAGCACATAGCAATGCCGATTTATTACAAAATCACCAAACCACATGTCATTTATTTATAAACAACCCAATCATATTTGCACTGTTATTTATAAATGTTGTGCTAAAAAAAACCTAACCAAATATTTACACTTTCTTACTTGTATTTCATTTTTTCTCGCTCACTCTAACTCAATAAATGAAATTCATTGAAGCAATGAATGAGTTCTAGCACAATTTGCATCATTGCGCACATTAAGTTGCACTAATTAACCCCTCCAATTAATATTTCGCGAGTTGTTCATCTCTTCCTCAACCTTACAGCATTTAAGTAATATTTACTGAACAAATTATTATTCCGTAATATGAGCAAATAACTAAATTTAATCTTATTTGTTTTGAACTTAAAAACAAGTTACAAAACTGGTTCTTTATTCAAATAAGTAACGCGATGCGATTAAGGCGTGCACGTATTTGGCCAAACGAACATAATTAAGTCTGGGCATGGTTTCGGTTCTTCTAACTGGATGCAGTCCGTTTACTATTATTACAATGTGAATGGGACATGACCGGATGCGTAATTTGCATACATTTTCAGAGCGCCCAAAATCGGCTGCTCATTAAGAATGGCAAGACCGTGAACGAGAACGAAATCGTCGAACAAGACGTTTACGTTGAGGATGGTATCATCAAGCAGCTAGGCCGTAATCTGCTTATCCCAGGCGGCACGAGGGTGATCGATGCCCGGGGTAAATATGTCATTCCCGGAGGTATTGACCCCCACACCCATATGCAGTTCGAGTTCATGGGTACAACCTCCGTCGATGATTTCTACCAAGGAACAAAGGCCGCCGTAGCCGGTGGCACCACCATGATCAGTATGTTTTCGTTGTCTTCATTAAGGATTTGATATAAATTTTAACGCGTTTCCACTCAACAGTTGACTTCGTTGTACCGAAGCAAGGGGAATCGATCCTCGACAGCTACTACGCCTGGAGGCAGAAGGCTGATGACAAAGTGTGCTGTGACTACGGTTTGCATGTGGCTTTGACTAGTTGGAATGACAAAGTTAAGGGAGAGATGAAGACCCTGTGCGAGAAGCACGGCGTCAATTCATTCAAGATGTTTATGGCTTACGACTTCTACTTGAAGGATGACGAGCTGTACGGCGCTTTCCAACGCTGCAGGGAGTTGGGTGCTTTGGCTCAGGTTCACGCCGAGAACGGTCTGATCATCAAGAAGAACGTTGAGAAGTTGAAGGCCTTCGGAGTGACCGGTCCTGAAGGGCACGAAATGTCGAGACCCGAATGCATCGAGGCTGAGGCTGTAAACAGGGCTTGCGTTATCTCCAAACAAGTAAGTCAAGAGTTTAATGCGAACTGCGATAACACGCTTATTTGTCAATAGCATGATCTGTCGTTATTTATGATTTGATTTCAATATTTCGTTTTTTTTTTATTATTTATTTTATTTAACTATTTATTTATTTCTCCTGGCCTTTTCTCTGGAATAATAATTTTATTTTTGATCTCGGTGTTGGGATTTTATAGGTAGATTGTCCATTGTATGTAGTGCATGTAATGAGCAAATCCGCAACTGAAACTCTTAAAGAAAATAGGGATAATGGCACTTGGGTGTATGGAGAAACATTGGCCGCTGCTTTAGGTACCGATGGTTCTAATTACAAGCACTCCTGTTGGCATCACTCTGCCGGCCACATTCTTAGCCCACCCTTAAGACCCGATACCACAACACCAAAATGTTTAATGGAATATTTGGCACAGTAAGTTTTTAGTTTCTTTTTCTTTTGATTTCGTTCCAACACCAATTTTTCATTATCATTTACTTCTGTCTGGTTTCTTTGATTTCATTTCGTTTATTTCTCTTTTTGCACCGACTTCCTGCGCTTTCATATAGTGATCGAACCTTCTAACAAGACGACAAAGATTTGTTGTATATTTTATTAGATTTGTGTGCCCAATGATGAAAGATTTGAACCTTTTGAGTATTTGAGTATAGGTGAATGCTGCAATTTGCTTTGACAACATATCGACCGGTCAGTCTGCGGAAATGATTAAAAAACATCAAACGCCTGGGGCGACTATTTACGGGACCACCTTAGTCTCGAACTTAGCCCTTGTTGGCGACTCGCAGAACATGAAAACCATTACATCGCCACCGCTACGCTCTAATCCAGATATCCCCGACCAAATTTGGGGGTATCTCGCATCGTAAGTCTTAATTATATTAACACTCATCTAACCTCTGACACACTCATATTCCGCCACTAGTAAATACGTACTAACTGATTGATATTCATTGCCCGAAAGGAGCACTAAAATTCTATTACATAAGCGCACATGCCTGTTCCGGAAATGTGTGTTTTTATTACGTGATCGCTATTGCAGGGATGTCTTGCAGCTGACCGGAAGCGACCACTGCACATTCACCAGGGAACAGAAAGAGATGGGTAAAGGTGATTTCTCGAAGATCCCTAACGGCGTGAACGGCGTAGAGGATCGTATGTCTGTTATCTGGGAGAAGGGTGTCCATAGTGGTATAATTGACCCATGCAGATACGTCGCAATTACAAGCACCAATGCTGCGAAACTCTTCAACGTATACCCCAGGAAGGGTTGTATCGCCGTCGGTTCCGATGCCGACATCGTCGTTTGGAACCCTAGCAAGACCAGGGTCATCTCGTCAAAGACCCACAACATCGCCATCGATTTTAACATCTTCGAGGGTATGGAGTGCCACGGTGTTCCCGAATACGTCATCGTGAATGGCCGCGTTTGCGTAGACGAGGAACAACTCCGTGCCGTCCAAGGGCATGGCAAGTTTGTCGAAACTCCATGTTGGGCGCCATTCATCTACGCCCCAGAGAAGATGGACGAGCTCACCGCTCCTAAGAACAACGGCGCTCTCAACGAAATCGAACTCACCAACAAATTGGCCAAGGTAAATTAACCTATAACAAATTCACTATTGTTTTAGTAACAATTTATCGTAGTTATGTTGTGTAAATAAGTTTGTTTTATTATTATTTTTGTTTGTAATATATGGTGTTGATTTTTATTTATTTTTTTTATTTTTATTTTCTTTTCTTCCTTCTCTAACATTACTCTTCTATTAATTTATTTTTATTTGTTTTATTTTACCCTTATTAACAACTAAACAATAAAGTGAACTACTTTATAAATTGGTGTTCAATTTTATTTTATATTTTACAGCTTTATTTTTATTTTATTTATTTTTTCTTTTATTTATGTGTGCGTGTGTGTAATATATACATTTATTAGAACTATGATTAAACTGAAATGAACTTGATTAGATTGAACTTGAGCCAAAGTTGTGCATAACACCAACTCTGCCGGATTCAGCGATAAGTACTCCGTCTTGCAGAGGACCAAGACCTGAAGGTCAACGCAATATTCAAGATTCGACCTTCTCCATTAGCGGTAATAAAACACATATTTTCACACAAAAATACAAATTACGTCATGCACGCTTTTTTTCTGTTATTGTAGAGGAACTCGACGTCGAGAGAAAGTCATGCATTAAGGTCAAGAACCCGCCTGGAGGCAAGTCTTCCGGCTTCTGGTAAACCGGAAATGGAGGAACGAATCAAAAAAGATACGCACTTACTATAGTGTTCGCTTCAGTTGTGCTTACGCTCTTATATTCTCAAGTACCAAAGGTTTAAATTTAATCTTCCAACAAAAAAATAAATATTGAAAAATGAACTTGAAAAAAAATAATTCTTTAATTAATAAATCAATAGGTTTAAATTTACGACAATTTTTTTTATGGACGGATATATAAACTAGCTTAGAAATGTTTTTGCTTTAACCTTTTTCTAGATGAATTGTTTCTGTTAGTTATGTAATATTTATTTATTGTTTACTGGGATGTAATAGTTTTGGAGAGTTTATTTATTATTATTATTAATGTTGGATACATGTTATGAACTGAACAAAAGGAATAATATTAATAATTGAAATGTACAAACCTATTCCAAAGATTATTAGTTTATTTTTCGTTCTCGTTTTTGTTTTACCTCCGGCATACTTACGTTTATTTTATATTCTTTATTCATCACTAATCATTAGGAATGGAAAATGTTTAACTCTACTAGAATGTCTGTAATGCTAATATTTATAAAAAAAAAATCGGACTTTATTCTAAGAAAGCACCACATTACTGTACTGTCATCATTTTGAATATAAATTTTAATAAAAACCTTAACTTATTAATAATTAGTTTTCAAATTTTGATTTGATCGACTCGTAAGATACTTGATTATCCCACATCCCTTCATCCCAAGATGGGAACAGAGAAGTGAAGACACTGGGCTCAGAACCTTGTTTCACGACGAGCACAATGACGTGACTACGACCGTGGCCTCTCAAATAGTTTTGAGCTAAAATCACGCTATGTTTCTTCTCATCTTCATCAGCTCCACTGCCAATCCAAACGTAAACCTCATTTCCTGCATCTAGAATCATAACGTCATCTTCAACCAAATCGTCTTGTTCGTAATCTTTAATAGTTTCAATCTTGATATTGTTCGATGGTGTCAAAATGCAATGGTATAAGTTCGGTTGAAGAGCTGGTTGTTGCTCGGATTCGAAGCTTTCGGCATAGCTATCCTTGCCATTCAACGCATCCCAAAATGTATCAGGTTCGTCGCCTTCATTGATTACTTCTGGACTGGAATTTGGTACTAAGAAAGTCGCAAAGTTCTCAGCCAAACTTTTCTCGTGTTCGTTGGAATCTTTGCCCATCCAAATCCAAGTGTTGCTATCGTTGTCCACGATGAAAACATCATCTGAAGCTAGAGATTTAGCTGAAGCTACTTGCTGAGAACCCCTAACATCATCTTCGTTGGTTCCACGAATGCGGAACATCCTGGTTTCTCCTTCAACGTATGTATCGTGGTCATTCAAATTCTTGAAGCCACTGGCTTTTCCACCCAAGAAAGTAACAAGTTTTCCTATAACAACAAAATAGTTAATTCAAGGAAACTGATTTTTTTTTATAATTACCTTTGAAAATATGAAGGAAATGCTTCGGCTCGTGACCTTGTACGACACGAATTTGTACGGCTTTACCGTGCAATTCATTATCCAACTTCACAGCTTGGAAAGCTGAAGCAGCTTTCTCGTCGTTGGTGCTTTCGTTTCCTTGCCACATGTAAATGATGTAGTTGTTTGAATTGTATGTATATTTGATAACGTACGAATCTCCTCCGAAGAATTTGCCGTAGGTTTCTTTATCTACGGGGGCGAGTTCGAAATCTTCAATTCTGAAGATTTCGAGTTCACCTGATCCATCATCAGGCATAAAATCGGGAGCTGCTCCGCCGCTTTTCTGCTCAATTTTTGCTTTATCAGTTACATCAGTTGAGCGAATAAGCCGTGTGTGCAGTTCGCTGCTGGTTTTCCAGGTTTTAAAGTATTGCTGGAATGTTGATGGTTCAGCATTCTCGACGATTCGCTGAATCTGAGTCCAGTCAGGATAATTCTTGGTCTTCATGAAGGTCTGAGCTGTGTTCATAGATTGGCTCCTCTCTCTAGAATTGCATTTCTTTCCTACCCAAACGTAAATGTTTGCAGACTCTGTAGTAAGAATGAAGCAATCGTTGGTATCAAGCATGCTTTGCAGAAGTGGCTTCTGTCCGATCTCAGTTGTTTCCAAAGTTCCTGAAGCGTCAGACACCTTGTACAAGGTAACAACGTGCTCCTGTTGCTTCTCGAATTGTTCATCATCTCCGCCTGCGCTCTCGTCAGGAACCTCACTTTGCGAACCTTCTCCTAATTTACTGAAGTACTCATCATACTCGCTGGAAGTGCTGTATTCATCAATGATATGAATCTTGGACCTTCCACCGTGATCTTGATCCCTGACTTGGTTAGCGGCGCTTATAGCCTTAAGACGCTCGGCCCTCTTGGATTTAGGCCCAACATAAACGTAAACATCAGAACCAACATCCAAAATGAAGCAATCGCCCTTATTCATGGAAGCAATGCTAAGCTTAACTTCCTTAACCCTGATGTTCCTCTTGCCCTTAATGTGGTACAGCTTCTTATCGTGCTTATTACGATCCACATGAGAAAATCCTGTAGCAATGCCACCAGGTAAATATCTCACACCATTTTTGAAATGGGAGAGGAAAGTTTGGGATTCGTGCTCTTGCACTTCACGGTATTGAACCGGGCCTCCGCCAAGTTGATCATCCAGATGTACAGTCATAATAGCGGCAGTTCCAGATTCATCCTAAAAATAACATCCAATAAGAAAAAAAAATCAAACAATTTGAAATGACTTTAATTACTTGAGACGTTTCCTTGCCCAGCCAAAAGTGGATATCCCAGCTTTTAATTCCATTGCTGTCCTTAGTCTGGGGAAAACAGAATAATTAATTAATTAATTAAAATGAGGCGTGAACATCGATCCGATTTTGAAGTACGTACAAACAAGATAACATAGGAATCGCCTGTGTAGAACTTTCCATATTGATCTTTTGGGTAAGCAACGGGTTTGAAATTCTGTAATATAAAAAATGCGTAATTTAGATTAGATTGTATTGACAAGCTATGCTACTTGCGAAACAATTTTGAAGGAACTCTGTTGTTCCAAGGTTGTTTACAAATAGTGTTCTTTTTTATTGCATTTACACGCTCGTTGTAAAGCAATTTTAATAAATTAATCAATCTTACTTCGATACGCCAAATTTCCAAGCCGGGAACTTGGCCAGCGTTCGCAAATGCCGGCTCCATTACTCTCTTATCCTTAGTGGCTGGGCTTTTCGGGATGATCGGCTGGGTAGTTCTCCTACCTGCTGTTGCCGCTTCGAATTCGCTAAGCGTACTGCACAAAACAGCAAATAGCAGCGACAAATAAAGCCTCCATTTGCTTCGATAAATCCAGCTATCGCGGTTTGATAACATCCTCTCCTAAATGAGGGAATACAATTTTTAATAACAATATACAGGTGTTACGAAACATTCGCATATGTGGGTAATGAATGCTAATTGTCCGAGCGCGTTACTCATCATGCGGAGGTACTCCCATAACCGGTTCCCAAATAAAATAAAAATCCATTCATTCACCAATTTACCGTTTTCCAGAAATTCGTATTTGAAACCAGCTAATTGCTTCTGCGTCGCAAAACCTTGCCCCGCGTAGTTTGAAACTGTACTGCGAATTATATAACAAAAGAATTACAAAACCCGAAGAGAAAGCTTTTTATATGTTGATTTCGAGGTTTTTGGAGGAACCGCTGTTAAGATGCTCGCGTGTTGATTTCGAGGTTTTTGAATGAACCGCTGTTAAGTTGCTCGCGTTTATAAAACAGATCAACAAATGTAGATGGATTTTAATTATGATTGTTGGTTTATCCTGCAATTTTCCAATAAGGATTAAACGTTATTAAATCATTTAACTTAACAAGTATATGTTGTATTTTTCATTTGAAGAAAATATTCTAGCTAATAATAGATCGCGGATTTTTAGGAATCTCGATAAGTGGATCCATCCTTATCGATATTGTAAGATGCTAAGCATCGTATTGACAGGTGTACTTACTAATTCTCTTGGCGATGAATCAGAACTATAATTACTTGTGTTCTAGTAATCTCAAGTGGCTGCTCCAATAAATTCGATCGACTGGCTCGCAGCATACTAATCTACATAGGAGTCTAGCATCAAATTTATATGTACATAAGAAATTGTTATTAATGCAGTGACCCAAAGCCGGCAAGGTTACATTTGTGTACGCGATAATATGCTATGCTATACGCAGCTCTTTCGACTACTTGGAATTTCTTGTTTGCACATAAATTCACGGAATGATAAGGACCATTCTTTTATTTTTTGGATTAATCGCATCTTCTTGCAACTCTTATACTTCGCATTGTTGTTGTTGTCAATTTATTAACGTATTTCCAGTGATAAGCGGTTTCCGAAAAGAATGTTGATCATCTGCATCTTTGATACTGTTGCTTGTTGTTCTTTGGTTAATGATTTTCCAGCAACTGGTGATAAGCAGTTCGCCAAAGGATTGTCGATCATCGGGATCAACAGGCGGACGACGATTATAATTGTATTTACCAAGAACTCGAAATTCTATTAATTATATCTCTCGATTAGATAGGATTATCGGGGAAATAACAGGCAATTTCGATAAAACATTTATAAATTAAAAAAAAATAATAATGGAGAAACATTTATATAATCGTCAAACAAATACAAAATAAAATAATACTTAAAATAATTAAATGGTACACAGATAATGCTTAAGTACGTCAAATTTTGCCCAATTAAAAAGAGCAGTCATTTAATATAAAGTTTAGAAATTATCAGACGGACGAAAAAATACATATCACTAGTTGCTAATACGTAATAGATACAAAACACAATAAATAAAAACAAAATTATATATATATAAAACAAACAAATACACATATGGTTATTGATATTCGCACTAATTAATAGCAGCTGTATAGAATACTCGGACAAAGAAAAAAAAATCAGCAAGGTCGTCTTAGTGAATCACGTACGCTTTTCGTTGAGGTTATTTACTGTATATAAATGCATTTCTTCATGGTGTTTCCCACGAGTATAGTAAATTGAGTATATTTTATTAATTGTATAAATATCCTTGTTTTGAATCATCTATCTCTTAACAAATCTTCATTAAAAAAAATGTAAATTGTATTCAAATTGCTACATGTTAAGTTGAGAACTATTTAATTTATTATTTAGAATGACTGATTTAATTATGAGTAATACCATAAGTTGTTTACTATCTTGTTGAAAATACTCTATTTTATAGATTATTCGATTGCAGGGAGATTATTTGTTTGCTACCCGAGGCAGAAAGACCTATGGTAAATAGATCTTTGCACCAATTCAATGTAGTTTTATATTATGTTTGTTGGAATAATTGTTATTATTATTAATAAAGTATGTATGTTTATAACAAACTTTTATATGAAATATTGCTTGTATTTAACTTTTCTAGGAAAAATGAAATATCGTCTTCTTATTCACAACAAAATGTTTTCAAAATTTCTCAACAGTTTACATCTTTGTAATATAAATCATCTTTATAATTGTAAAAAAATAAATCTAATTATTATTTTGGTACAGGTAATCATGACGAATTAATTTGAATGACTAAATTCAATAACATCATATCATTGATATGAAAGTCTGGTTTTACCAAATGAATACACACAATAATTATTGACTAAAGAGATTCTTTTTTCTTTATAAATATTTCTAAAATATGATAAATGTTTAGATACGATATATGCCAGGATTATCGATAGAATTGATAAGCAATAAGAGTATTATGTAATATTGTGCCAATACAACCGTTTTTTTTTTGTGGTTCCCCTTGATAAATGCTTAAAAGGAATTCTATAATGTAATCTTTGTTCGAGTATTTTGATTAATAACAAGTGGCAGTTTGAATTCATAAACATTTCGAAATATCAAAAAAAAATTAAGTTGTAACATTGAAAAATTGTGCAAAATGTTCAATATTTTATGTAGAATTTGTTACAAAAAGTATAAAATATGATTAAGAGAACGGAACGAAACTATACTTTTAATATTAGTCTTTCTCTTCCATTTTATCGTTCCACTTTTTAATACACAAGTGTAAGTTATATTTTCGAGTTCATTCGTTGTGTGGTTTTTCTTTAAATGCGTATTTTATATGTGCTGTCCACGATGAATAAAAGCAGTATATTTTTTACATTTGCTGAGAGCTGCTCGCAAGAAAAATCAGTCGAGAGTTAATAAAAAAATTAAGTATATACACAATGCGTTTTTTTGCTAAACTTGACTAAAAAAATAAATGTATTGCTCTTAACACTCGTTACCAGTTGATATGCAACGTGGGCAAATTGTTTTCTTTTTGTGTTCAGCGTACATAAACCCACCTCTAATAATTGGATCCCCGCAGCATGTCTAATTCTAAATAGTATGGCTCGTATTGGAAGCCCTCAAACATCGCAAAGTTTAAGAACGATTCACTCTTGAGTTGCAACAACGTCTCTATTAGTTCTGCGAAGGTTGGACGTTCATCTAAATCTAGTTGCCAACAGTTAAGCATAATTTGGTATAAGCTATCCTCGAGATATGGTAATTGGGACAAGCGTAGTCCCCTAATGACTTTTTCTGGTAATTCGTTACGTGATATGTTCCCGTACGGCGTTCCACCTGCAACAGTAAGTAATTCATTGTTTATAGATTTATCATTTATAATCTGGATTATGGGTTATACCTAAGGCACTTATTTCCCATAATATGCAAGCAAAAGCCCAAACGTCGCTCTTGCTCACATGCTGTTGTCCTCTGAAAACTTCCATCGCTGTGAATCTACTGAAGTCAGGAGTTTGATCGGTCTTGTAATACTTGGCAAGACCAAAGCCGCTGATCTTGGCGCAGTTCCCATTAATTACAACAACGTGGATGGAACATAACTTCTTATGTACGATCTTCCTTTCGTGTAAGAATTCCATGCCTTTAGCAATATCGATTCCGAAATCGATACACTGAGATTCGGAGAGATTCGTAAACCTATTATTGATTAGAATACGAGAATTCAATAGAAGTTCTTTAAGATTGACAGAAGAATGCTCCAAGACCACGAAAACGTTTTCCGGTGTTTCGCAAGTACCGATAAGTTCCAAAACGTTTTGATGTTTCCTAGCTTTAATCAACAAATCTAGATCTTTCAACATAACTCTCTTGTCTTCCTTCTCCAGGCTTCTATCTTCTATGCAATAAACGGAAGCCGGAGACCAGTTGGAGTCTCTCATGACATTTCCCTCGAATACTTTACCGAAACTACCAATACCTAATAAATTGTTCAGATCTATATTTAACAGATTCCTCGGGATCAACCAGATCTTTTCTTTCAGCTTCTTGTAATGACTCGTGCTCTCTCCTTCTTCGTCGTGGATATATCCGTTGTTTTCCTAAACGAAGATTACCGGTATTATCAATAAAACAAAATTTCATTCTATCCACTTACTAAATCGATTATTGGGCCTTGCAAAGTTAACTCTTGGTTATCATTTAATCTTTGTCTGTTTCGACGATGCAGTCTTTTCCTCAACAAAAATATTAATCCCAATCCAGCGATCAATAGCAAAGTAATTAAGATGATGGCTATCCACAAGAATGTTATGATTATTGGAGACTCAGATTGACCCTCATTTTCCATTTCTAATATAGTCACGTCGCTTCCAATATTTGACTCGCTGAATATCCTTTTTTCAATACCTTTACTTTTACTTACAGCTCCTAACATAACTTTATATACCGAATCTTTATCCAAAGGAGCATTATAGTATTTACCATAATTTCTACCATCACCGATAGTAAATAATTCGTTTATATTCTGAAACATAATACATTAGAATGATTGATGGGATAAGATTGATGATAGTGCATACTGTAGGTTGAATTTCAGCTGCTACATAATAAGAAAATCCTTCTGCTTTAGCCTGATAGTATCCCTTAAGATTATCCACCTGAACAGTTTGCCATAAACCAGAATTGATCACAATTATTAAATATGAAGTGATTGGCCCATTGCTGTTCTCAACTGGTTTCAACTGAATTTTCATGCCCTTTTCAATTCTCTCAACAATTTTCGGTTCAAACGGCACGTGATCAGGTTCTAAAATTAATATTATATATAAAGGTATAAAACTGTTAGGTAACAACCAAACCTCCAATATCAGTTTCAAAAGTTGCATGTACTGGTGCACCATCATTCTCCTTTGACACTGCTTGTATACTGACATTGTATTTAGTACCTGGATTTAAGTTAATTAACTCAATTCTTGTGGAATTTGGTTGAGTCCAAATTAAATCACCTAACTTGATATGTGAATAGGTAAAGATGGCCCGGGCCACAATTTTGTACATATCAATAGTGATATAGGATTCAGGCTCATCCCATGCAAGATGTGCTTGAGTGTCAGTGACATTTTCAATTATTAAATTAATAGGTGGCCCATTGCCTGTAGACATAAAAAGAATTAAAATGTGTATATAAATCATGAAGAAAAAAAGTTAACCTAAGATTCTTGTACTGTATACATCAACAAGATCATTTTGCTGATCACATCCAGAGCAGAAGACTTTACAATTGTTGGTGTCTTTAAAGTCCCCTAGGTAATTACCACATGTACAATTGTTGTCCACCTGAATATTTGCATACCTAAAAGAGATATGTTAGTGGTGCTCGATAGAAGATGCAAGACTACTGTTTTATTTACCTGTAATATTTGTTTTGGCATTCCGAAACACACTGCTGTGTGCTTCTTTTACCATCTACAAAATTGAATTTGGCTCTTGTAAAATGTGTGTAGCATCCAATAAATTGTGGTTCATCATAATTTTGGGCCAGAGTAGATAATGTGCAGGACAGTAGTATTAGCGTGAAGAACATTTTTGCACGAGAACACAAAGTAAATAAATAAAAAGTTGTTGTTGTTTGTAATTTAGACCATGTTGTTTTGTTTGGGTGGTAAAAAATTGAAATATATCAGTTGGTGACTCATTTGAGGGAGGAACGCCCAGCGAAATTGGCGGCAACTTTGAATACTAGCGAACAGCGAACATATTGGAACACGTAATCAACTGAAGGAAACACCGAAAACATTTGAAAATTCAAAAAAATCGGCTACTAAAAACCGTTAAACAAAAAATTTCGCTAGTGTCACGATCTATTGGCGCATTATAGTTTTGGCATTCATCGTGTATCGTTGATAGTCCGAGTAGAAGTTCATCACAAGTCAAGTAATTACTTAATTATTGCGTAATTGGTCGAAGGCGATAATCCTGAGTGAATGTTATCTGCCGCGAGCGGTGTTTACACAACAATTTATGTTAGGAAAAAATATAACCAGTTAGTTGCGACTGTCGAACATTAATAATGGCCAAGTTTTGCGCAAACATCTCTTTCATGTTCAATAATATGCCTTTAGTGGATAGATATGTGGCTGCAAAGAATGCAGGTTTTAAAGCTGTGGAGTCAGGATTTCCTTTTAACTACAGTCTGGATTTAATGTTGTTAGCTAAAAGTAATGCTGACATTGAACAGGTGTTGATAAACACGTATACAGGTGAGTTGGCATTTTTACATATAATTCTTTAGTACATTGCTAATATTCAGGTGATGTGACAAAAGGAGAGATGGGATTTGCTGCAATTCCAGGTAAAACACCGGAATTTAGAAAGAGCATGGAAAAAACAATAACATATGCTAAAGCCCTTAAAGTGAAAAAGTAAATGATGCACTAATTGTAACATAGTTTTTTTTTGTAAATATTATGTTTCTTTAGAATTCACATCATGGCTGGAAATGTGGCAAAACCAACACCTAAAAATGATGTCTGCTACATAGAGAACCTAAGGATGGCAGCTAAAATGTTAGAGGCTAATAACATTATGGGTGTTATTGAACCCATTAATAACCACACAGTTCCTGATTATTACTTAAACTCTTATGAGAAAGGTAATTTCATTCAATTTCACTGGCTTCAATAACATTTGTGTATTTTAGCTACTGATGTTGTTAAATGTATTGACAGTCCTAACTTAAAGATCATGTTGGACTTGTTTCATATGCAGAAAATTTGTGGTAATCTAACCATGACTATCGAAAAGTTGGTACCATATACGGGACACGTTCAAATTGCTCAGAGCCCGGACCGTCATGAGCCAGATAGTCCAGGAGAAATAAATTACCCTTATGTTCTGGACGTTCTCAGGAAGGCCGGATATAATGACTGGATAGGCTTAGAGTACAAACCTGCTGGAGACCTTGTATCAGGGTTGAAATGGATCCAATCATTTGGATATGAATTGTAAAATAGTCAGTTTAAATAAATGTTTCTATTTATAAGTTAAAAAATGTTTATTAACTATATATACATATTTATATAAATATTTAAATTTACGGATTCATTATTGGCACACAATTACAAATATAATAAAAAATATTTAAACGAAGTAGTAAAACAATAAATCACATAATGTTGGTGGGGATTGAGGGGATAATTACTTTTACTTGTATAAAGGCACTAAAGAGGAATGAGAAGTAGTTTCCAGCTCAATCGTATAAAAATTCTCGCTTAAGTCTAGGATTTAACATGGCACCTGGTTCATACTGTGTACTACTCCTTTGCAATTTCTTCTTAGAACGCTATAAATAAAAAAAACAGAAACAGGAATAAGTCAAAAACATAAACTTCACCAGGCGAAAGCAGAAACCCTAATCACCAAAGCTGACTAATATCTGGGAGGGAACTATTAATTATAGTAGAAAGGTGTGGGTGGATAGCGTTCATCCACCCATTATTACTTGTGTCTATTTTTGTAAGTGCCCAAAAACCAGTAAAAGCGAGTTACCCCAGCATTACACAACACCACGAAGGGCAAGAATACTTCACACGTACAGCCTTTTTCTCTTTGCCCGATTCTTTGCGGTCTTGGGCCCTTTTCTGCGACTCTTGCGCTTGGTTCGCGAGCTCCGCCGGTATCATCCACAACGCATCACCCGTGTGCAGAATCAGTTCCATAATCCCGCAGCAAACGGCAGCATCGCTAACCTCTTTTAATATTTGGTCCCTGCTCAATGGTTGCTTATCGTCTCTGTTTCCCCTAAAATGTAGCAACCAATAATAAATAAAAGTCCTCAATAGCATTAGCTTTTTTCTGAATAATACTTAGGAGTTAAAAATCTAAGTGGAAAGAAAGATGGAGCCGATATCATCGCGACGTTATGTAAGTTCATCCGATTATATTTTTCATTTTTGATGACGTTCACGAAGAACTGCAGTAGTATCCTAAAAGTGTTCCTGTGCTCGACGGGAAGCATCAGCACCAAAATATTTAAAGCCCTAATTTTATCCATTAAATCTGGAATGGCTGAAAGCAAAGTAATTGAATGAAATAACAAAATATTTCGTTTTAATTTTATCTCTTACAGTGACATTTATAGAACATATCGAATAGTTCCATAGTGAATACTGGATCTGGTAATTCGCGTAATAGCTTTTTCAGAACGCCTGTCAAATCGTGTACTGAAGCCTCTGTTAAGACCGTCTCTACATGCCGACGATTGTTGTAAAACTTCATTTCTACCTCGTGGCAAAGCACTTCTAATTTGTGCTTCTGTCCAGCTATCCTCAAAATTCCGTCCTCTTTGATCCTATCGTTCAGTTGCCTAATCACACTTTGGTATACTTGAGGCACCATGGAATTATCAGTCGGTATAGGCATGTCGCGCATCACCAAAGTTGAAAGGTTCACACCAAATACATTTCCGCCTAAAACGAGATGCGGATTAAACGAAACGAGACGAGACAGGAAAATTCTATACGTTTGTGTTTACTGCTAGCTTTCCTCTTAACCACGGCAATTTTATGCTGATCGAAAATTGCAGTCACTTCAACCCACAGAAGCGGTTTCAAATACTGATATTCCCCGTCCGTCAAACTATCGATGTTTACAAGGTTTTCGAGTTGAAGAGTGCAATTCTGAAAAATTCATTTCGTTTATATAGTTAATTAGTTAAGCAAGTTTGTGATGTTCATTACTACGGGCGCTTCGTTGCGACGAGCCAAACCTTCAAAACTCAAAATATCATTTTCCATACTACTTGTACCATCTAAATTACTGGCGTTTCCGAAGATGCCATGAAAATCCGAAGAACTGAAGGTATAGAAATTAAGGTGTTAAAATAACCTATAAGGGAATAGGTTTAAATCTCTTACATAAATGGTTGAGTGCTGATTGCTTTCAGGTGGACGTCGGTTGAAGGATCGCTGCCGCTGCGTTCCCTTTTAAGAGTCGGGTATTCATTGAGAGGATGGTATCCTTTAAGTACAACGTTATCAGAACCTAAGTGAGCTACATCCCCACGGTCCTGTCGACTCAAAACCTTGCTGGGTATTGGTTCGCTCGATGTCCATTTTAGTTTACCTTTGGGTAAATTTCCAGTCGAATCTAAAGGGCTGAAAAACAAATCAAGTATACTTAATATAATTTGCATGATGTGAATATTGTTACAATGATGGCAGAGAGAGTTGTTGATCCTCGTCTGAAGTAGTAAGATCTTCGTTAATGACAGGAGTGAAGTCCAAAGAATCAGGAGTCGCGCTTCTCGAACGAGACCCGGTGCTCGATGTCTAGAAGCAGAAAACGAACCGTTAATCAATTGGAAATCAAAGTGTATTTCGAAAATATTAGGAAAAGCTTCAGAAGCAAAGCAAAACACTTTCTTACTTCCAAATTCCAGGTTACGTCTCTAATATCTTGCCGCTGTTTTCGTCTGGGCTGTCTGTGATTCCTGAGCGTTTTATTCAGGGTCCTAACCCTCGACCTTACAGTCTGTGCCTGTTTCTCAGTCAAATGAATTTGGCGAATGGAATCGTTTACGATGGAATCGGAGATCTCTTTGCCCTGGTGGTAGAGCTTGGGCAGATCGGAGAGTCCTGCTTTCTGTAGAAAATCTGCCGCCAGTTCCACTTCTAAAAATAACCAGAGATACAAAGAAATACGATAAAACTTAACGTCCCGGAGCATTCTAACCATCCAGCAAAACGTGCTCCTCATCGTAATCCAAATTAGCTTCATTCGAATCCTTGACTTCGCTGAAGTAGAGCTTCAGTGAGTCTCGCGGCGACACCTCCATGGCGTCCATAATTCACGATCGACGAGTCGGTATTATCAAGTTATTCTGATTCCTTAAAGTAAAAGAATACAAGTTTTTTTTTTGTGAAACTGGTGCTGACCATCAAACGAAAGTGATTTTAATGATGAAGATAACTTTCTATTCACATCCGACTATTTTTTTTTATATGCCGGAGTTCGATCGATATTCGCCTTTGTCCGGTCCTCTTTAAATCTCTTTTAAGAAACTCTGAGGTTTTTTGGGTACCACCACACGGACCGTCCAGAAATAGAGGCGCACCGAGCTTCTTTCTTACGTTCTCATCTATTTCGCCTTATTTTCAAGGTTGATGTATACATGTTTTATTGAGGACATTTCTTGCAAGAGACGCGCATTTTCCATATATTCCAATTCGTCACGACCAATCGTTTAGTATTGCGTTTGCGAATAATCGAGCGGCAATAATTGAATGTTATTATTTTCGCTGCAGCAGCATTGATTGTCGACGAAAATCGTCTTTCTGACAAAAGTTTTTGACTTTCTCGTGACCCAGAAAGTACCGAATACCAGGGATTCCCTTGTAGGAACGAAGCAGAGTCATCTGGCATATGCTCGAAGAAATGATAATGCATTGTATCAGTCAGAAGAATGGCTTGAAAAGAGGTATTACGCACGTACCTAAGTGTATGCAGATAAATAACGGACGGCAGTACCGCAATGAGGAATTTCGTGAAAGTTTCTGCCCGACTCTAAATTCGTTTATGGCTATACTGCTTTATTTATTTATAGTTTGTTTTTTTTTTGGTTGTATTTGTTTGACCGGAAATAATGAATGAATGAGCGAATGATTAACTTACTTTCCGTTAAGTAGTTTTCTAGCTGCGACAATTTCTAGGTAACAGTGTCAACTAATTAATGCAATGCATTAGCATTCACTTTATATACTCTCGATCATGCATATTGTTCTAGGCGATAAGTAACTCTTTATTCATTGTCAAGAGTCGCCCAAGGAAAACCTGAATGAATTACTCACGACACGAAAATATATATTATTTCGAGTGTTTGCGCAAATTGGTGCCAATCCGAAAAATCACTGCTCTATCCCATTGTACATCTATGACTTTTCGCGGACAATCCTATCGTTATCGAGCTGCGCGAAGCTTAGCCTTAGGTATCTTATGATAACAGATCCGATTACTGGATACCAAAGCCTTTTAATTAATTAAGATAATGGTCAAACAACAATAACAATATATATACAAGTAAAAAAAACTACAAGCTCTCACTTTGCGAGTGTGCGACACGGAGACGCATAGCCAGCACGAACACACACACTCAGGCTAAGTTATGTAAAATCGCTCAAAACAGCTGTAGAAACGAAGAACACCTATGTTAGATTAGTATTGGAAAATCCTTACACCGTCGAGCATTCCTTCGGCGTTGAGGCCGTATCCCCCGCAGCACACGATAAGGTACTTTTGTTATCTACACATGACGAACTCCCGATTGGTGCATATGGCTCATCATCGTACATTTATTACCGACACGGATAATCCACCACCTGGCCATTAATCACGATCACCGAACCTGCCTGCTGTCGTATTTGAACTATTTACTTGTTCCTTCAGATACAGTTTTTCGATGCACCACCTCTCATATCAGAACCTTTTAGGAAACTATGCGCAACTACGAACCAACTCGCACGCAAACCCCACTCAAATAAACACATTAACGTCAACAGCTCTAGCAATTAACAGAACCGCCATCTATCCGAGGAAAACACCCACTAATATAACATCCTGGGTTGCATAACTGTTTCTTATTGGAAAGCCGATCTCCTAATTAAAATCGCGTTTGTAATTAGATTATCTTTTATACTTGATTGCAATCATCCAGGGTCAGTTATGTACAATGCATTCGCCTTAAGAAATCTTACAATGTTAGTTATTTGCTCACGGAAACTAGATAAGATAAGCTAAGTATAACTTGCGCAAACTAGTAATGGACTATAAGTATTTGTTTAAGTAGTCTTTTAGCATTATCTGAGTGCCATTATACAATATTTGTTAAATCCATTACTAATGTAGGATCTTTGTCTCGGATAACATTTAATTTAATTCACAATACATTTCTTTTATTACAAATTATACAACTTTTATATCATTGTCTATGACGCAGTGTCGATTACAGATAAAATTCCTTCTAGCTATTGATAATGCAAGCTCAATAGCACATAAACGTTTTTATACAACTTCCCATTAATTTAAGCCTGAAGGATTTAAAATCTCTAACAATTACACTTTTAGACAAACAGTTTAATGTTTGAATTAGTTTAATTCGATCATTTATCTAAAATGTGCAAACAGATAATTGGTTTAAATGTCCACGATTATATATTATGTAACATAATCATATTGTACATACAACAAATTGTACTTCAAGCATGATATATATCTTTACAGTGATTTAAAGAAACAACTTGATCTAGCATTTATATTTGTATGATATAAAAAATGAAACAATAGTGACATATTGAAATGACTACCAATTTTAGTTCTACATAATGTTACATTCATTGCTACCGTCTGATTGTATTTAAACAATACATTTATACATAATTAATCATGCAAAAAGAGGTAAAATCAAACAATAGTTTAAATTGCATTTTTAAAGTTGTACTCATTACCAGATATTACATTACAATAAAACCATATCAATTGTTTAAACAAAGTTTAGTAACAATCGAACATGGGAAATTTTACACCTTCCACTTTGAAGTAACCTGACTTGTTATACCGATTTCTGATTGGTTTTCGAAAACAATTTGTTTATGAATTTACCCTACCTAGTGAATATCGATGAAATTTAGATCATTATTACAAGTGCCTTCTTTAAATTACCTCGATTACTACTTGATTATATTATTAAACAGCCATGTCTGAAGTTAGTGATTGCGTTCCCACTATCCCAAACAACAAATCATCAAAGAGGTAAGTCAAATTTTCAATATTATTTCTCTCCTAAATATACTTTTTTTCAAGGGATTTGCCCGTTGTAGTAGGGTTTATTTTAAAAGCCAAACCTGACGATTGTGGTTTTTTTCTTAATTCCGATGACAGTATTACTGACAATGAATCAATGAGTGTCAATATAGAAGAAAGCGATTCCGAGAATCAATCGGAACGCGATTCCTGCTTACCTAAATATGCCACCGATTCCCCTTTTATCGAAACAACTGATACCCCAGCGCCTCCAGCAAATTCTAGGAAGAGCTGCTTCGTCCATTTGTATATAATATCCATGATTACATTTACTTTGTTTGCCATAGGCAATTTGATTTATAGATCTTTTTAAGAAACAATATTTTATAAACATCTGAATCAATAATTTTTATATGTTAATTAATTTAAAGAAATTTTTTTATAAAATTTTATAATAATTATATTAATAAAACAATAAATAAAATGATTTTTTAGTTTTATTAAAAATAATAAGCAAGTTGTGACATTCGAGATAGTTGCAACGTGTTATAGGGTGAAGGAATTTGCATAAATGAAATTGCTGCGGCTGAGATTAAAGCGGAGAGAGTGATGATGCGAGGAGTAAAAGTGCTAACTTCTACCGGTGTTTTGTTTTCACTCTAAGGTCGAACATTGACCTTTAAAACGGTTGATATGCAAATATAATCTGGTTTACTCCACTTGATAAAACAGAAAATATACAGATCGATCGCCAGACAGCCCGTCGCCCACTTTTTACGACGATCCAATTGGATGATGTGGATTGGACACTTCAACAGATCCTTCTCCAATCCGGATGCTGAGAGGTCTCTTAACAACCAGTTCAAGCCTCTAGTGTTTTTTCTTCGTAAATTGATAAATTGATCAACAAAGTTTTATTTTTAAGTTAAGTATCTGCTATTTTTTGAATTTTTTACATATTATAGAACTTTTGTAGTATTTGAAAAAAATAAAAATAATGGGGTAGGCGTGTATGTATTTAATTTAATAAATTATAAAAATTAGAACAATAGACAATTTAAAATAGATGTAAGTATTATGTATATGATATGACAATAAATTCATAAAAAATATTTTTTTTAATAAATTTAAAATATTGGTACGATTTAAAATGTGTATATAAATATTTTGATGGATCATATTCGTTGAACGCTGTAGTTATTATTGAATAATAATCATTATTCAATAATACTACTTAAAAATGTTGGTCGTTTCACGCTGATTATTACATAATGACATTTTAAGTGGACTATGTTGTGTACCTGAAGCCCCTGAATACGCACGGGGGGCTTTTGTCATCGGACGGTCATCATTTGTTAAAATAAATAACATGTCGCCTATGTCGTATGATATTAGTTCATCTTAGTTCATCTTAGAACAGCCCAGACGCTGACCGCGATGCCAACCAATATAATTAAAATAGAGGCGCAGACGATCTTCACAACGCAAGCTTTTTGAAAGCATCTGAAAGGAATAGTGTGTATAGGTCCAATAGTCAGTTCACCGTCATGGGCTTCAGCTGTTGTCGCGTTGGAACAAGGTCTAGAGTCGGAACTGCCGGTAGCATCAACAGTTACAGTAGGAGTCGAATTCGGCATGGATTCCGTGGAGCTACCTTGAGCCCCCGCTGGTGATGGCGGTGGTGCTTGTTCTTCTTCGGAACTACTATTACTATTCACACTAGGGTTCTCGTAGAAGATGATCCTAGGTCTGCAAAATGGAAGCGTTAAAAACGATACTTAACACCATGTAATGAACATTAACTATTTCAAATATAAAATGAACAAAATATAGCGCGCCACGCGACGGCTGCAACCGAAACCAAAACTTATTCTTCGCTATATTTTTTTGTATACTCTTGATTCTATTGCATATTTTTTTTTTCATTTACTACACGTGAAGTTAAATTATTGTATTCGGCACAATTCACTGATAATTCTATGAAAATTATATACATACAGTTCTATAGCAGTTAGAGGAAGTCGAATGTTGATAATGAAAAGTACTGAACATGTGCTTATATATATTATATATGTTTATGCTTCAACAATGAATATTTTATTAAAGCATAATTTATCACTTACTGTACTTCCGATTTGGTTATTAGAGGTGCTTCGCCTCCTGCGCAGTTCGGAATGTCGTCAAATAAAAATATTTCGTTATTCATCTTCTGTCTTGATTTAATATATTCCAATAGAAGAGCGAAGCGCACCTCACGAACGACAAAGCGACAATAAACGTACTAACCTGAATCAAATGCAGTTTGTTGCTAGTGTTTTTCAAAAACGCGTATTTATAAATATAAATTGCTTTACAATAATAACAACAAACAAATGACCTGAAAGAAATGTGAGTATAGGTAAATAGAAAGTAATATGATATAATTGGGTTTTAATTTTCAGTGCAATAAATCTTTTTTTTTATGTTGAAAAACTAAAAATGGAGAGGGTTGATATTCAGTCTTTGTTCAAATGTCAATAACAACAAAAAACAAATGACTCGAAAGATTAAAGTTAAATATAAATCAACGTGATATAATTGGGTTTTAATTTGTTTTGATTTTCAGGGCTTTTTTGGTATAAAAGCTGAAAATGTCGAGGGTTGATATTCAGTCTTTGTTGAAATGTCTTACCCCTCACAAGATTTTTGCGACTTCCTCGAGGATTATGAGTGCATTGCTCATGATTTTAGAGCCGTCAAGTTGTTTAAGGAGAAGCAATTTCGATTGGATGATTGTAGGATAATCAAGTTTGGGTATGATGTCTTAAACAATTTCCAACCAATAATCCTGATTGATCACCTAAGTTTCTCATTGCAATCTTTTAAAGAATTCTTGGAAGCGTTATCCAACATAATAATGGTTAATGGAAGTGATCCTATTATATTGGAACAGCACCGTATTGATGTTTTTGATAACTACGTTCAATTGAGTTATGCATCAAATGCTAGGAGTGCGATTCATTTGGGACTTGAGGCTACAGGTAAATTGAAGATTTTCGGAGGATGGATTAGTTCGATGAATGATTACAATTTCATTGATATTTTGGATACGCTCATGGACTATGTTGTCAACAAGATGAAAGATGGTGTTCAATTGAATCAGGCTCTGATCATCAGTGCTATTGAAAGAGTAATAGATTCCGGAATAAGGTCTGATTTGTATGAGCTGCTGCTTAATTTTAATGAGTATCTGGTTAAGGAAATTAAAAATAAAATTTTTAATCAGTCTCAATACTTAAGTTTCTACGAATTTAATTAATTGTACAAATCTCTGCAAATACAAATACGAATTTTCGACATGTTTTTCTGAAATATAAAATATCTTTTACATTATAAATTATATTTAACAATATGTTCCTGATATTGAAAATTGTTTTTATTTTAAATAAAATTTGTACAAAAATATATAATAAACACGAACGACTTTTCATTTTATAATTAATATTTTATTATGGTTTTATTTTGTATTTTTGTTATTGCAATTGCAATAAATACTATTATTATAAAAATAAATACAAAATAATTACAATAAATAAATTGTTTCTATTCTGTTTCTTAATATTCCATAAAGTATCTTAAATAAATTAATCTTTATTAATATATCTGATCATCAGTGCTATTGAAAGAGTAATAGATTCCGGAATAAGGTCAGATTTATATGAGCTGCTACTTAATTTTAATGAGTATCTGATTAAGGAAATTAAAAATAAAATTTTTAATCAGTCTCAGTAGTTAAGTTTCTACGAATTTAATTAATTGTACAAATCTCTGCAAATACAAATACGAATTTTTGACATGTCTTTTTGAAATATATAATATCTTTTACATTA
>NW_017100114.1:338075-355763 GCF_001412225.1 Nicrophorus vespilloides | reverse complement strand
CAATAATCCTGATTGATCACCTAAGTTTCTCATTGCAATCTTTCAAAGAATTCTTGGAAGCGTTATCCAACATCATAATGGTTAATGGAAGTGATCCTATTATACTGGAACAGCACCGTATTGATGTTTTTGATAACTACATTCAATTGAGTTATGCATCAAATGCTAGGAGTGCTATTCATTTGGGACTTGAGGCTACAGGTAAATTGAAGATCTTCGGAGGATGGATTAGTTCGATGAATGATTACAATTTCATTGATATTTTGGATACGCTCAAGGCCTATATTGTCAACAAGATGAAAGAAGATGGTGTTCAATTGAATCAGGCTCTAATCATCAGTGCTATTGAAAGAGTAATAGATTCCGGAATAAGGTCAGATTTGTATGAGCTGCTACTTAATTTTAATGAGTATCTGATTAAAGAAATTAAAAATAAAAGTTTTAATCAGTCTCAGTACTTAAGTTTCTACGAATTTAATTAATTGTACAAAGCTCTGCAAATATAAATTCGAATTTTCGAATTTCTGAAATATAAAATATCTTTTACATTATAAATTATAATTAACAATATGTTCCTGATATTGAAAATTGTTTTGATTTTAAATAAAATTTGTACAAAAAAATATAATAAACACGAACGACTTTTCATTTTATAATTAATATTTTATTATGGTTTTATTTTGTATTTTTGTTATTGCAATAAATACTATTATTATAAAAAAAAATACAAAATAATTACAATAAATAAATTGTTTCTATTCTGTTTCTTAATATTCCATATAGTGTCTTAAGTAAATTAATCTTTATTAATATATGTTTCTGTCACTAAGTTGAGTATTAGAGTTTACATGCATTAGTAACTAATGTAATAGTACACCCACACTAATTCATATAATAGACATGAATATCTTTCGTAAACTGTAGTAGAACTCTATATATATATTGTATACTAGTATAAAAAAGTTTTGTTTCAAACGTTGATGTGATTACACAAATGATAGGTGTTATTTGGACTTTATATTTTAATTTGATAAATAAATATTAAAATTAGGTGGATTAGTTCGAAACTGAGTATAAATTATGTGGATTTATAAAGAGAATTTGTTTAAGTATTGTTATTGTATGTAACTGGAATAAATAGTAACATTTTAATAAATTATTTTTGGTACAAAACAAAATTAAATAATAAATATTTTTCAAAGCGAATTACCAATAATATGATTTGGTAATTAAAATAAATATGTTCGCCAATTAAAAGTTAGTAATGAATTTGAAACGTAATTTGAGTAATGGGCGCAACATAAAATAAATGTGATGTCAAATATGAAAGGGTTGAAACATAACTAAAGGGGATGAACTAGTAACGTAATAAAATGACCCAGATATCGGCGCATTGAGAAACGAAAGTGTTTGAATGCGTGTTAGTGTGTCGATGTCGCGGGTGTAAATTTTGCGTGTCCCATTGTTCGCGAAGGGTTGTTGCGGCAGGTATACATGGTGTATACAGAGGTTCGAGAAGAGGCCGTGGCCGTCCCCGGGTTCATTTATTATGTAATGCGAACGCCGGTCTCTGTTTTAAAGGTGCAGGATCGGCTTTAAGGACGTTCGTAGGGTCGCGCGTGGGCGTAGGTAATGTAGTTCAATATCAAGGATACTATGCGGGGGTGGCGCTGATGCAGAGCACCGTCTTCATTCTATCCACCAGTCCTATCGACGGTCCAACTCCGTCCCACACATCTGTCCCTCTTCGTGTCCCGCCCGACCCGTCGTTCGGTTACTGTCGTACTGTGTAGTGCGGTGCGGGGTAGTGCATCCGGCAGAGTTCAGAGGGCGCATGCGCCGGGCCCCGACCAGAGGTGTCGAGTCGCAGCCATTCTTACAATGTCCGCTAGTCTCAAGATTGAATAATAATGTAATATTAAGTGTTTTACGAAAATGTCAACACAAAAGCCCGGAGAATGGGCGAACACATTGATAGTGCGATTCGAAGAGCAGGTCAGTTCTTTTCATGGTCGATCATAGTCCTCGCACAATCATATATCCAACCATACCCACACGCACGCTCACATAGCGAAAAAAAGAGAAGCACGGACGAACGAGATCGAAAAGATCAAAGAGATGAGCGTTTTATCTCTTACACACCTTTAAATCAATATAATTCCCCCTTTGAGGAAAAACTTTCCTTTCGAAGCTTTCCCTTTCATTGTTCCCTTCTTAAAATACGCAAAAAACAATTTCCGGCGAAGAGAAAAAACATATCTTCCAAACGTATTGGAACAAATTTAAATTTTTCAATACGATTAGGGAATGGTCCAGCAGCATGCATTTTTTATACGTTTTAGTTACCATGCCGAATTGGACCACCGACCACCCATTCTCGGATAAACGAGGAAGAAAACAAAATGTGTATCATTCAAATATCAAAATATCGTTTTGCTTTGGTTCTCGAAGGCTTCGTCAAAGTTTTAAAAAGAGTCCACGAATTGGTGAGATTGTCGATTGCAAAATATAATTAAAAAAGAAGTAACATTCATATCGTTTTGATATAGTACCAAACCGGCACAACAAATACACAGAGGCAGCAGCCAGGCGACCTGGAGAGAAATTACTATGATAGTCTTTACATTGTACTGGAGACTTTAGAGAAATGCTTCAGCATACAATCAAAAGACTGCATATCTCTTACCATGGAGGAGAATCAAAATCTTAAATCGCTTCTGAAGGAGATCTGCACGTTCCTAGGTTTGCATGCATTAAGCTTCTATTAAGGACCTTTTTACATCCTTTCTGGGATAGCCCACTCATTTTTAGATATGTCCAATGACAACGCTTACATTCATCGCCTGAAGCTGTTGGCTAGCAAGGTGCTGTTCGCTCTGAGCTCGAACTTCTTCAACTCGGTCTTCAGCAGAATCTCCTCCAAACTTCAGGAACTCGCTTCTTGTCCGGACGAGAACCCGGATTACAGCGATATAGAGTTGATTCAACATATCAATGTCGATGTTACGCGACTCACCAAATTATTTAATGGTAACGGATGGATGCGTTCTCGAGGTCGCCCACGCTGTTTGTCTATATACGATTACGTTTGTTCCAGAAGCTATCCAAAAGTTTCGTCTCTTAAAGAAGTCTGCACATTTAGTTTTAATCAACTCCCTCGAAAAAGCCATCTGGAACTGGATGGACACCTACCCCTACGAATTCTCCGAACTGAACACCAATCCTAACGAAGAACTTTCCAAATGCTGTGAACAGCTTTTTGATATACTCGATACATTTGCCGATAATAAGAAAGGAAGAGCTGCTGTGTGGCCTTTACAAATCATGCTCCTCATCTTATCACCTGTAAGTCCTTTATACAAATATTTTTTTATTTTTTACATATTGCTTTTCTTTCAATCATCAGAGTTTAATTTAAAGTACAAGACAAAGGTAAACACATTTTAAATAGAAAAAAAAACAAATATTGTTTTATTTATGCAGTTTTAAAGCCGATAGTATTGTACATATTTGAAACATTTTACAATATTTATTTGCTTGTAATAAAACAAGCATAAATACACAAACTATATTATATTGCTCTATTATATGTCAAAACAGTAGTAATATTTTTCATAAATATACAAACATATTTTATTATATAAAATATATATGTAATAAAATACGGTATAGAAAATAGCATTTACGTGCAATTGAATAAAAATGTTTTACTTTGATACTTGACATGACTGCTTTTTATCTCATAGGTCTTTTAGAGTTCACTGCAGCGCAGAAAAACATTCATTCCAAGAAATAAGCGTAGTAAATACGAGCCTTAATAATCTTGTTCCATTGTCGATGCGAGAGCATAAAAAGAACTACTCGAACGTAAAGAAATATTCCCTCTCTTGGAGGGAAATATTCTACCGTAAATATAGAATGATGAAAGATGAATGATAATAATAACCTTCATTCAAAATTCTTAAGCTATTCATCGTACATTTTAACTTCATACAAAAAAAAATAATAAAAATTATTTTGAAACATTTTATATCAATTTAATTTTTTAATACAATTTATAACATTTTCATCATTTAAAAATTAAAAATTACAACTTTTTAACATTTGAAAATAAGTCTTTATTTTTTTTTGTATTGATGAAAATTTAATTTTTAACTTTCATATTTTTGTAACCGTTTGGGCTTAAGCTGATCATACTGTTAAAGTATATAAAAACAACAAATTTGAAATATTGTAATTAATATAAAGCACGTAATAATCTTTAAAGTAAAATTAAAGTAGTAAAGATGAGGGACCTAATAAATATAGATAAGATCAATCCCTTCAAGCACGAGGCCCTAAAATCTAAAGTAATTATTATGCGGCTTAGGGTTTCTGAGAGAATACTGAAAGAGGAACACATAAAATACATAACGTCGCCCGAGCACTAATATATCAAATGTTGAGTCATACCAGCCGAGTAAAGTAATTCAATTGGTATTAGCATTATTAAACCGTAATGTCTACTTTAGTTAATTAATTTTTCGTTTTGTTTATGTAATTATACAAATATTGTTTGTTCAGAGAGGAAATCGTAATATCGATTGGCTCGTGTGTAAATATAATTAAAATCTTTTTCGTTCCGTCGAGCTCGTAGTAAATTCAAACATCCTTTCCAGCGAAATGAGATTCCGCAAAACACTTTACGGTCTTGGAAATGGATATCCATTTAATTTCGATTTCCCGATTTTCCTTTGAAGCATTGAATTTCACTTATAAATAATTTGTTTCGCTCTTTATAATTGCGCACGTTTTACCAATATCGATTTGTTGGTTGGTTGCTTATGTTTTCTCTCTTATATTTTGTTTTTTACGTCCTTATTGACGCATCTTCATGAAGATGCACGGGCAATCTTGAAAAGGTTTAATATAGACTATCGATTTTCTTAATATGTTCGCTCCATTGGTGATGCAAATTCATTCTGGAAACGATTGATTACTTTAAACATTATTTGAATTGAACAAAAGTTTCGGTTATGTTATATACACGTGTATCTAATTACATGCCAGAACATTAAATACAAATGCAGTTTGAATTATTCAATTGTTTGGTGCATGGGACAACTCACAGAATATATTGAATATTTACGTAAGATGTCGCGGATTGAACTAGTATTGTTATTCAATTTTGTTAGGAGAGTTCAAGGTCACGGTCACTAATAACAAATTTGTGACATATTTTGTTTATTTATTCTATATAAATGAGCATTTGCAATAATAATAATAATAATAAGTTATTAGCGTAGTTCAAAGCTAATTATTTGTTTATTTATGTTAATTAACTACACGATATGTGATTTTTAATTAATCAATTAGTATTTCAATTGTAATTTTGCTACGTTTATTATTTATAGCTATATAATATATTAATATTTAATTCAGAAAATTAGAAATACCATAGCTGTAGCTTATCATGCTTTTTCGTATTATACTATAATATATTGATTGATTGATATTCTATACCTGTGGTGGCCAGACTTTTTGAAAATACTGGGAGCCGCATTTAAAGTTTTTGGTATAAAAATTTAAAAAAAACCTGGATTATAATGTATAATATATATATATAATATTTTATTTAATAGTTGAGCGACAACAAAACTCTTGAAAAGCCACATGCGGCTCGCGAGCCACTATTTGGCCACTGTTTTTCTATACTATATGTAATTGACCTTATATTATGAAACATTAATGAAACTATTTAAAAAGTAGCATAATTAATGAATTACTGTTCTTTGTAAGAATGATGCAGTTTGTTTAGAAGATGTATTGATTGACCTTGAATTCATGAATCATCAATGAAATTATTTGAAAAGTATCATAAGGAAAGAATTACTATGTAGATGAGAGCATTTTTCAATAAATTTCAAATAAATCACTGATGTGATTATAATAATTACGTAATGTAAATTGTATTGTTAATTTTAGAAAGTACTTCAAGAAATAATAAATGCCGATTCTGGTGGCCCGTGTTCGCCCAGACATAGCAAAAAGAAAACGTTCATAGACTCCGTCAGACGTGGTATTGCTCCTCACAACAATTCGAGCAAACAATTAACAGAAGCTGCTGCCGTTACCTGTGTAAAATTATGTAAAGCCTCAACTTACATAAACATCTTGGACACTAATAATGTTGCATTTACTCTGGTTCAAAGTATAATAAACGACTTAAAGGTAGGTCAACGTGCTTATTGTCAAAGTCGTTTTCAGTGATACATCGAATGGTTTTTAGGCATTATTATTTAATCCAACGAAAGTTTTTTCACGCGGACAGAACTACCTCTACCAAGACATGGATCTTATGATAGATTGCTTTGTCTCCTGCTTTCGTATAAAACCTCACAACAATGAAGCGCTGACAGCATGTCTGAACGTGAACTCCCAACCAATATACCACTTCGTACTAGTCAGATCTTTGTATAGGATAGTTACACAACCAAGGCTCATGTGGTGGCCCAAAATAGAGTTATTGTACACGAAATCATCAGAACTGCGAGCCTTGTTTACAGATACTCTTAATAAAGTCGCGCAAGGTTATAGCGTCCATACACCATTAAGAATGATACAGACCTTTGCTCTCAAGGGCAAAGATTCACAATCTAAATTTAAAGAACGGGCTGAGGAGGTTCCAGGCCATAAAAACCTACTCCTGTATATGGTTAGGTTGATCCATGCAGATCCCATGTTGATGCTAAACGTAAGCTAAATCGTCACACCTTCAACCGACCCTTTCCTAATTACTTTTTATACTTTGTTGCAGGGAAATGCTGGCCATGAAATTCAGATTTCCACTTTGGAACTCATCAATGGATTGGTTTCATTGGTACACCAGCCTACTATGACTGATGTAGCGCATGAAGCAATGGAAGCTTTACTGGTTTTGCATCAGCCTGAAAAGATCGAGGTCTGGAACCCCGAGGCTCCAATAAACACCTTTTGGGATGTCAGTTCGCAAGTTCTGTTTTCCATTTCACAAAAGCTCATCCAGCATCAAATTATGAACTACACTGACATTTTGAAATGGCTCCGCGAAATTTTAATTTGCCGTAATACATTCTTATTGAAACATAAAGAATACGCTAATGTTGGTAGTCAGATACCGATTTGCAAACAGGCACATATCAAATTAGAAGTAAGTCTAAGCAACATACCTTCCCCAATAAATTTGTTCTAAAACATTTTTTTTTAGGTCGTATTCTTTATGTATCTATGGAGTATCGATATAGATGCTGTTATGGTCGCAATGACATGCTTTGCACTACTTTGTCAAGAGGCTGATATTCGATGTGGTTCTGATGAAGTGACAGTAACCTATTTGGTACCAAACTACCATGCTTACATGGATCTTGCTCAAGCAACCATTGGGTTATCACCAGGTAACAAATATCGTGAAATTGTATATCATTTAAAAAAACGAAAATTCAATGTGCAACTGATTATTTAATCCATTCTTTTTATTTTATGTATATGTTTAATTCTTAGCAGGTGATTCACGCCAGTCTTTGCCAGAACAAAACAATCGTAAGTGTTTTTATTTGTATTATTTTAATTCAAATTGAATTATAATTGAACATCGAACAATTATATATAACAGCAACAAATGATTAAGTTCAAACTAATATTATTTAACATGACTTGATATTGTTTGTATATACGTTTTCTTTTTTGTGTTATTTTATTTGAGATTTTTTTCATAGTTTGGTATTTTTATGCAATACAGATAGGGCTTTGTTGCAAAAACGAATAATGGTGATATTGAGGAAAATCGAACACTGTATTAATGGTGTACAACCGGCATGGGAGGAGACGTTTTTATATTGGAACGCAACGTGCAAAAGTCTTGCATCATATCCGAAAGCGAAGGGCGAAGAAGGTCAGATTGAACCGTTTCATAAAGCAGGAGGCAAAAGGCGTGCCTCGCACCAAAATTCTGAAAACGAGCTTGAGGTATAATTCAGGAGTAAGCCAACTCACCTACCCGAATTGTTTTATGTATATGGAACTAGTTCCAGGAGCAGATTAATGAATGGGCAAATATGACTGGATTTCTTTGTGCCTTGGGTGGTGTTTGCCTTCAGCGCAAATCACCATCCAGAAGTTCGACGATGTCATCGTCCAACTTACCTAACCCCACGTCAACGTCAGCAATATGTGCAATGACCACAATTAGTACTTACACGGCCACCGACAGCAAGAAGTGCTTCGGTATGTTACCGGCACCAACACCAGAACAACAGCGGCAGTATTGCCCAGTAACGCAGTAGGGATAGGTACTTATATAAGAATTACACATGCTTATTTTACATATATTTTAGATTCGTGGATTTGCTTTTACGTTTGCTCGTGTGCAATAACGAGAAGTTTGGCGCACAGATTCAGAAGACCGTCAAAGAACTTGTCGGTAATGAAATGTCTGCTGCCTTATATCCAATACTTTTTGAACAAACAAGAAACATCGTCGACAAGTTCTTCGATCAGCAAGGCCAAGTCATCGTCTCGGAATGCAATACTCAATTCGTCGAGCACATCATTTTTATAATGAAAAATATTTTAGATAATAATAAAAACGACCAGCCTTCAGAGCACCTTGGGGTAACAAGCATCGAGGGTATGATGTTGTCGATAGTCAGATACGTTCGTCATTTAGATATGACGGTACATGCCATCCACATTAAGACGAAACTTTGTCAGTTAGTCGAAGCAATGATGAAGAGGCGGGATGATCTAGCATTCCGCCAGGAGATGAAATTCAGAAATAAGTTAGTAGAATATCTGACTGATTGGGTGATGGGCACGTCGCATCAAGTTTCACCTCCGTGTTCTGGAGATGTGGCTGCCGTAACTCGGGATTTGGATCAAGCGTGTATGGAAGCTGTCGCCGCGCTTCTGAGAGGATTGCCATTACAGCCAGAAGAGTCAGATAGAGGAGACCTAATGGAAGCGAAAAGTCAACTGTTCTTAAAATATTTTACTCTGTTCATGAATTTGCTGAATGACTGTTCGGAAGCAGTAGAGGTTGATAAAGACGTAACCACACAACAGGTTAATGTCGGTAAACTAAATACGCTTAGAAATGCAACAATCCAGGCTATGTCAAATTTATTGTCGGCCAATATAGATAGTGGATTGATGCATTCAATTGGTATGTATAAAACATATAATAACAGAAATTGATTTGATTATTATTTTTTTATTTTTAGATTTAGGATATAATAGAGATTTACAAACACGCGCTGCATTTATGGAAGTTTTAACTAAAATATTACAGCAAGGAACGGAGTTTGATACATTGGCAGAGACTGTTTTCGCTGATAGATTTGAGCAATTAGTACAATTGGTCACAATGATATCAGACAAGGGTGAATTGCCCATTGCCATGGCTTTAGCCAATGTAGTAACTACCTCACAAATGGATGAATTGGCTAGAGTATTTGTTACTCTGTTTGATGCCAAACATCTGTTATCTCCGTTGCTCTGGAATATGTTTTATCGCGAAGTGGAAGTATCCGATTGTATGCAAACCTTGTTCAGAGGAAACTCACTGGGAAGTAAAATAATGGCGTTCTGCTTCAAAATCTACGGCGCTGGCTACTTACAGACTTTACTAAATCCTCTCATTCATTCATTATTGGATGATAATGATAAGAGTTACGAAGTTGATCCCGCCAGAATTAATCCAGCGGAAGACATCGAATTGAATCGAAGTAATTTAATAAATCTGACACAAAAAGTGTTCGACGAGATCGTGAGCTCAGCTAACGAGTTTCCAGCTCAGTTACGATCAATGTGTCATTGTCTGTACCAAGTACTGAGTAAGCGATTCCCCCAATTTCCGCAAAATAACATTGGAGCTGTGGGAACTGTGATTTTTCTACGTTTCATCAATCCAGCTATCGTTTCACCTCAGGAAATGGGAGTCATTGATATACAAGTACCAACATTCGCCAAACGTGGTTTAATGTTAATGTCAAAGATTTTACAAAACATTGCAAATCACGTAGAATTTAGCAAAGAGCAACATATGATTTATTTCAACGATTTCCTCAAAGCGCATTTTGAAATTGGACGGAGATTCTTCATTCAGATTGCATCTGATTGTGAAAGCGTTGATGCTTCGCATTCGATGTCTTTTGTTAGCGATACAAATATTCTGGCGTTGCACAGACTTTTGTGGAACCACCAAGAAAAGATTGGAGATTATCTATCGAGCAGCAGAGATCATAAAGCAGTTGGCAGAAGGCCGTTTGATAAAATGGCAACTCTTTTAGCTTATTTAGGTCCACCTGAACATAAACCAATTGATTCGAAGTAAGATTTTTTCATTTCGTTCTATTCTATACTTATTTCCTTCGAAATATATCTCAATTTTTCAGTCTGCTGTTTGCCTCATATACCAGATGGAGTTCTATTGATATGTCATCTACGCATTTCGAAGAATTGATGGTAAAACATAACATGCACGAGAAGGAGGAGTTCAAGTCCTTGAAATCGCTCAACATATTCTATCAAGCGGGATCCAGCAGGTTGGGGCATCCAGTCTTCTACTACATCGCTAGAAGATACAAGTAATATTAATCAAAGATATGCAAAGTGTTCAGTATAATTACAGTTCTCTTAGTGAGTATCTTTTCAGAATCGGGGATACCAACGGTGACTTGTTAATATACCACGTTATATTAACATTGAAACCGTTCTGCCATACTCCGTTCGAATTGGTAGTCGACTTTACTCATACCTGTTCGGACAACCGTTTTCGCACCGAGTTCCTTCAGAAGTGGTTCTACGTTCTTCCTAAGCTTGCATATGAGAACATACATATTGCATACATATACAACTGCAGTAGTTGGGTCCGTGAATATACCAAATTTCATGACCGCCTCTTGGCACCTCTAAAGAATAATAGGAAATTAATATTTGTCGATAATCCAAATAAATTGAATGAGTATATAGAGTACGAGCAGCAGAAACTGCCTGGAGCAACGTTGAGTTTAGATGAAGATTTGAAAGTTTTCTCAAACGCTTTAAAATTATCTCACAAAGACACCAAAGTTGCAATAAAAGTGGGTCCCACAGCAATACAAATTACCTCATCCGAGAAAACCAAAGTGTTGTCTCATGCCGTTTTGTTAAATGACGTATATTACGCTTCGGAAATAGAAGAAGTTTGTTTAGTAGATGATAATCAGTTCACATTAACAATTGCAAATGAGAGTGGACCTCTTAGTTTTATACATAACGATTGTGATAGTATAGTACAAGCTGTTATTCATATTAGAAATCGATGGGAGCTCAGTCAACCGGTAAATACAGAATAATAACTAGGAGAACATTATCCACTAAACGCACTAACAGACAGTCGCATCTTTACAGGATTCGGTTACTGTGCATCAGAAGATTAGGCCTAAAGATGTTCCAGGCACGCTTTTAAATATGGCATTATTAAATTTGGGATCATCCGATCCTAATCTACGCACGGCTGCTTACAATCAGTTGTGCGCTCTAACTGCCACTTTTGATCTCAAAATCGAAGGTCAACTCCTGGAAACATCTGGCCTATGCATACCTTCCAATAATACAATTTTCATAAAGTCTGTGTCCGAGAAACTGGCCACCAATGAACCTCACCTTACATTGGAATTTTTAGAAGAATGCATCCAAGGTTTTCGAGTTTCGACTATTGAACTGAAACACCTATGTTTGGAGTACATGACACCTTGGCTTGCTAATCTAGTCAAGTATGAACTGTGCATTATTTATATATTTTTTAAATGATATATATTTTGTTTGTAGGTTTTGCAAGCCTTTCGATGAGAATAAACGTCAGAAGCAGGTGGGACAGATTTTAGAGAAATTAATACTGCTGACCATTGAAGAAGTGGAGATGTACCCATCAATACAAGCAAAAATATGGGGCTCCATTGGACAAGTACCTGATTTAATTGATATGGTTTTAGATAAGTTTATACATAGATCAGTAAGTTCTGGGCTAGGTTCGCCCATGGTAGAAATTATGGCAGACACAGCTGTTGCTTTAGCTGCTGCTAACGTCCAGCTCGTTGCTAAGAAGGTCATTGGAAGACTTTGTAGGGTAAGTGTATATTATACTATAACTGATACTATAACTGATGCAATTGTTGGTACTTGTTAGGTCGTTGATAGAACCTGTCAAAGTCCAACAAATTTATTGGAACAACACATGATGTGGGATGATATAGCTATTTTAGCCCGATATTTGCTGATGCTGTCTTTTAACAATTGCTTAGATGTGGCCAGACACTTACCTTATTTATTCCACTCCGTTACATTCCTTGTATGCTCAGGATCACTAAGCATGAGAGCATCGACGCACGGTTTAGTTATAAACATAATACATTCGCTGTGCACATGTACACAGCCACAATTTTCCGAGGACACGCAACGCGTGTTGCGCCTGTCCCTTGACGAATTCTCACTACCAAAGTTTTATTTGCTCTTCGGCATAAGCAAGGTAAAATCGGCTGCGGTTACTGCCTTCCGTTCCAGCTACAGACACCCGAATGAAAGATGGTGAATATACAACTTAACAGTATTTTTGAATTGAAATTAATCATCCTAGGGTCGGTTCGGAAAGGTCATTTACGGGAGCTACAGGTGATCGGGAAACTATATCCCTGACATCTCTGGAAGTAATAACCGATGCTCTATTAGAAATAATGGAAGCTTGCATGCGTGATATCCCTAACTGCGATTGGCTAACAAGCTGGATGTCGCTGGCCAAGGGATTTGCGTTCTGCTACAACCCAGCCCTGCAGCCGAGAGCTTTGATTGTATTTGGCTGCATTAGCAAGAGCATCAGCGATTCGGAAATGAAACAGCTATTAAGAATCTTAGTGAAAGCTTTGGAATGTTACAATGATATGGTTCTCATTGAGGCACTGGTGATGTGCTTAACAAGGCTTCAACCGCTTTTGCACTCAGATTCGCCGATTCACAAAGCATTATTCTGGGTAGCTACCTCAGTTTTACAGTTAGATGAGGCGTCCTTGTATGCTTCAGGATTAGCTTTGTTAGAGCAGAATTTACACACACTAGATTGTCAGGGTACCTTTGATGAAGAGGTAAGTAACTTTACTTACAATGTAGTTCTATGATATCATTTTCCTCTGTTTGTAGTCATTGGAATCGGTTATGATGAATACGAGAGAACCTTTGGAATGGCACTTTAAACAATTGGACCATGCGGTTGGGTTAAGTTTTAAGGCTAATTTTCATTTTGCATTGGTAGGGCATCTGTTGAAAGGGTTTAGGCATCCGACTGCGACCACGGTTTCTAGAACTTCCAGGGTGTTGACTATGCTTTTGAGTATCATTGCGAAACCTCAGAAGCGCGACAAGTTCGAAGTCACACCAGATAGCATCGCATATTTAACAGGTATGATGATCATGATTACTCAATAGCAAAAATAACTTATTTGATTTTAATGTTGTTAAAGCTTTGGTGACGATGTCAGAGGAGGTCAGAAATAGATGCCACATAAAACATATGCGTCCCATTAGTGATCCAGACATGCAAGACAATTTCTTGGCAGAAATCACAGGTAATAATCAGCAAAATGCTGGTAGTACACCATCGGGTAGTGGAACAAATAGGAGGCAGAAATCGTGGGATGTGTTGGATCAAATCGCATTAACACAAGCAAGGCAACATAAAATCGTACCCCAAGTAAGTTGACATACATTATTACCTTATCGTTCAATGGCAAATATTATATTGATTTTCTTATAATTTTTAATACCTAACGTACTATTTTACAAGTAGTATTCTAGGTTTGTTCAATCATGATCATCACGGTTTATTTAATTATATTTCGTTCATTTATTTCGGATTTATTTTGATATAATGAACACGTTAATTAATTTTAAGTTATTATTTTTTTGGTTTATTAGATTTGTTTGTTAATTATTTATTGATTTTTGGGTAGTCTCTTTGGTTTCCATGGTTTTGTTTCTGTTCTATTAATTTCCGTTCATCTGGTGTGCACGCAAGGCCTTATATTAATGATTTATAATGAGGTTAAATAGTAATTAGGCTACTAACTAGGTTGAGAATTCGGCAGCCAGTAAGGGCTGGCGAAGTTTAGACTTGACCCAGAGTCCGGGGCCTCAGGCAAACGGGGGCCTCGCAAGACCCTTATACCGCACCCAGCGTTCTAGCTCTGTGCCTGTCCAACAAAGTCCTCCTGTGGCCCCAGCCAAAGTAAGACTTGCCTGCTAAATGCAATTTACAAACCAAATCTAATTAAACATAATAACTATATCTATATAAATATATATATACACACACATATATATTGAAGTACGAAAATTACGTCTATCTATAAATATTTCGCCTAAAATTTGAAACTCTTCAAGCATTTATCTTTCACTAACTCGTAGCGTTTGTATCTTACTCTTGTTTGCCTTACGAATCCTCCCCTAAGCATTGTGCCTCTCACTTTTGGTTTTCTTGACACATTATGTAAAAGTGTTAGTGAAAGATAAGTAAATTTGCTTCTGTGAATTGTTCTTGAATGTGCCATGCCTCGAGTGCCAAGTACAGGTAACTCGTACTAACTCTTTGCTGCTTGTCTTGCCTGCCTGCCTTCTATGGGGTGGCCACCAGAGTGCACGTATCCTCTCCAAAACACACCGCTCGTTCTCGGTGCCAACCACCAAAGAACAAAAAACTCCCGATGAGACTGCCAAGGTAACTCTTCAACTATACTCTATTTTTTCATATATATTTTATATGTATGTACATTTTTTTATATAATCATATTTTTTTACTATTATGTATTACTATTTTTTATGGTATATAATTACAGTTTTTTATACAGGGAGTTCACAGATGATTAATGTTACATTATATTCGTTTCAAAGGTACAATGTTAGCATGTCTCAATGTCTGTTGTAAATTTCACTTTTAACGCATATAGGTTCGCAAACTGATTACAAATCACGGTTTAAACAAACAAAAAAAAACACTTTTCCTTTTTAACTCACAATTAAATCTCGAACTATACTAAAAATAAATAAAATCAATTAAACGCATGCTGAGCTTTATCATTTAAAGTCATAATAGAACACTAATTGCATACTACAACAATAACCGGTCTACTTAAATATTTCAATTAAACACTTCAATGTTGTAAAGCTTCTCCAACAATTTTAGGTTTAGACAATCTATCTTGAGTGTTTCTCTATTTTTTTTTTCTTTTAATATATATTTCAAATCTAAATCAGTATTTTTTTTAAGTTTAACTCTCAGAAAATCCAATTGAAAATATGATAAATATGTTATTTATTAAATATAGTTGCAGAAAATTGAAAAAATGCTGTTTTAGATAGCTTATTTTTTTTAAATAACATGCAACATAATCAGTGATTTGCACAAATATATTTATTTAAATTAAAAAAAAAAATATGAATCTATCGCACGTCACTGGTTATAATGAAAACATCTCTTAGATTTGAGAACCCATATGGGTTAAAAAAGATATATTTTATTTAGTAATAAGCTATGAATGTAATTATTTTCATCTGCGGACGTTCTGTAATTTTTCTCTTTATAGAATATAAAAAAAAGACCTTCTTTGATCTACTTTTTTCTTAAATTTTCGTTTACATCTTATTATTGTTACACATTTGTTCAACAGCTACTAACATTAGGTACTTGAGATTTTTTTCTATTGTTATAAAGTACTCTTAATGATATAACTGCCTTTTTGTGCACTTGCATGGATGTCTTGGCGAGGGAACACCTTCCAAGTTTACATTGCAGCATCGTGACTTTTATGTGTATCTTAAAGAAACCAGTAAATATTTGTGATATTCTTTACATCATTGCACAGGCAGATTTGGGTGTTGCGAAATCGTGATATAGTATACTTTGTACTTTAGTTTCTTTCGTTCTGTCCTTCCTTCTGGTAATGGTTCTGCGCTTTAATTATTGCAAATTTGAGCCACATTTTCCACCAACTCAGGAAGCGATACAGCGGCTATGGTTGACAGGTCAGCAGTATCGTTAGTTACAGATTGCTAATAGTTGCTCTGAACTGTCGTTTCCGTTTCCTCTCTTCCGAATTTCGTTTCGTTTCTCTAGTTTTTACGTTTTCTTATTTTCTTTCTCTATATTTCTCTTTAAAGTATACTATATGTAATCGGGTTTGGACTATTCGATGGAGTAGTCATTCACTTCTTCTCCAAATACTGGCTATTCCAATAATGTATCGAGCGTAGAGGAATGCCTTGTAAAATTGTTGCATTTATTTATTACTATCTTTTCTGTAATACACGGAGCGTTCTGGGATAAGATTGATAATGTTCGGAAATTTTAGAATCGTAGTGCGAGAGCGTCCGTAAGTAACGAGAATAACATCCTTCTGGATCCGGACGTGCTGACCGATTTCTCGACTCAAGCATTAGTCCTGACTGTACTGGCCACCTTAGTAAAGTACAGTACCAACGAGGCCGACACTAGGATTCTGTATCAGTACTTGGCGGAAGGCACAATTGTCTTCCCAAGAGTGTTCCCAGTTATGTAAGTTGCCATTACAATTTCCTTATATTTATGTACATATTTTTCCTTTAATTCTCTTTACGTTTTTATTCCAATTATTCTATACTTAACACCTACGCGCTACATCACCCTAATCTTATTAATCTTCTCCTTTATTCTAGTATTTTTTGTTCTTTTCCAGCACATAGCGTTTCAATTAACAAACTAATCTTGCAGTTCTTAAGTGACCCTAATCCTTCGGAGTCCCAAGATCAACTCAACACTTGTATAGATGTTGACGCATCTTTAACACCCAAGTTCCATTTTTATGTTGTTGCTGCTACTTTAGGTTACGTTTCGGTCGCGAAATGGTATGCTTATTGTATCAAAAATACAAAATTAAATCCCATGAATTCACAATTTTGTATAGACCCAATTGGTTTATTTTTAATTAACTAATGTGATTATTTTTGTTCAACTTTATGTGGGAACGATATAGATTATTAAGTGTTCATTCGTTTCTGTTTTTGTAAAGTTGTTTTCAGTTAGGGTGGTGAAGTGTGGGTCGAATTAACTGTTAACCTTTGGGTTTTGCTTGGCTGTGTTTTAGATATAACTTGTTGGATTGCAAGATAAATAATGTGATCACGGTATGCCATGATCACGTTATTTTAAGCGCAGTACGGAGCATCATCCAAAATATGATAGCTTGCGAGGATACTAGTCAACAGCAGCTACATTACCTTCAAAGTTGCGGATTCGGAGGTCTATGGCGTTTCGCAGGTCCATTTAATAATGTAAGCTAAAGCCCAAACTTATTCCACACCTATAATTTTTACTAGTAGAAATATTGATAATCCGATGGTACTAACGCCCATTCTGATTTTGTAGTACAACAATCCGGCAGAAAGCGTTGAGCTGTTTGTGAATTTTCTTGAAGCAATGGTAGAAACAAGTCTTCCTTTAGGAGATTCTAAGCATGGTGAAAATAAGTACCCTTCGATGCTAAGCGTGAGTTCCAATATGAATCTGTCATCAAGCATGTCGAGCTTAACTTTGGGCTCTCCAACCGAGAAGGATGGAACTGAAGCCGGTAGCACGGCGTCGTTGGGTAGATGATTCAGTATATCCGACGA